>NC_092252.1:24000619-24035865 GCF_036320965.1 Panulirus ornatus | reverse complement strand
TTCAGCTGCCCCCAAAACACTTGCCTCTCATAATCTTTCTTCTCATACTCAGGTGCATATGCACCAATAATCACCCATCTCTCTCCATCAACTTTCAGTTTTACCCATATCAATCTAGAGTTTACTTACACTCGATTATCGCATACTCCCACCACTCCGGTTTCAGGAGTACTGCTACTCCTTCCCTTGCTCTTGTCCTCTCACTAGCCCCTGACTTTACTCCCAAGACATTCCCATAGCACTCTTCCCCTTTACCCTTGAGCTTCGTTTCACTCAGAGCCAAAACATCCAGTTTCCTTTCCTCAAACATACTACCTATCTCTAATTTTTTCTCATCTTGGTTACATCCACACACATTTAGACACCCCAATCTGAGCCTTCGAGAAGGATGAGCACTCGCATGACTCCTTCTTCTGTTTCCCCTTTTAGAAAGTTAAAATACAAGGAGGGAAGGGTTTCTAGCCCCCCGCTCCCATCCCCTTTAGTCGCCTTGTGCGACACGTGAGGAATGCGTGGGAAGTATTCTTTCTCCCCTATCCCCAGGGATTGGGGAGTGGGAGATGTATAAAAGAAAGAGGCAGGAGGTCAAGAGAAAGGTGCAAGAGGTTAAAAAGAGGGCAAATGAGAGTTGGGGTGAGAAAGTATCATTAAATTTTAGGGAGAATAAAAAGATGTTTTGGAAGGAGGTAAATAGAGTGCGTAAGACAAGAGAGCAAATGGGAACTTCAGTGAAGGGGGCTAATGGGGAGCTGATAACAAGTAGAGGTGATGCGAGAAGGAGATGGAGCGAGTATTTTGAAGGTTTGTTGAATGTGTCTGATAATAGAGTGGCAGATATAGGGTGTTTTGGTTGAGGTGGTGTGCAAAGTGAGAGGGTTAGGGAAAATGATTAGGTAAACAGAGAAGAGGTTGTAAAAGCTCTGCGGAAGATGAAAGCCGGCAAGGCAGCAGGTTTGGATGGTATTGCAGTGGAATTTATTAAAAAAGGGGGTGACTGTATCATTGACCGGTTGGTATGGTTATTTAATGTATGTATGACTCATGGTGAGGTGCCTGAGGATTGGCACAATGCTTGCATAGTGCCATTGTACAAAGGCAGAGAGGATAAGAGTGAGTGCTCAAATTACAGAGGTATAAGTTTGTTGAATATTCCTGGTAAATTATATGGGAGGGTATTGATTGAGAGGGTGAAGGCATGTACAGAGCATCAGATTGGGGAAGAGCAGTGTGGTTTCAGAAGTGGTAAAGGATGTGGGGATCAGGTCTTTGCTTTGAGGAATGTATGTGAGAAATACTTAAAAAAGCAAATGGATTTATGGATCTGGAGAAGGCATATGATAGAGTTGATAGAGATGCTCTGTGGAAGGTATTAAGAATATATGGTGTGGGAGGCAAGTTGTTAGAAGCAGTGAAAAGTTTTTATTGAGGATGTAAGGCATGTGTACGTGTAGAAAGAGGAAAGTGATTGGTTCTCAGTGAATGTAGGTTTGCGGTAGGGGTGTGTGATGTCTCCATGGTTGTTTAATTTGTTTATGGATAGGGTTGTTAGGGAGGTGAATGCAAGAGATTTGGAAAGAGGGGCAAGTAAGCAGTCTGTTGTAAATGAGAGAGCGTGGGAAGTAAGTCAGTTGTTGTTCGCTGAAGATACAGCGCTGGTGGATGATTTATGTGAGAAACTGCAGATGCTGGTGACTGAGTTTGGTAAAGTGTGTGAAAGAAGAAAGTTAAGAGTAAATGTGAATTAGAGCAAGGTTATTAGGTACAGTAGGGTTGAGGGTCAAGTCAATTGGGAGGCAAGTTTGAATGGAGAAAAACTGGAGGAAGTAAAGTGTTTTAGAAAATCTGGGAGTGGATCTGACAGCAGAAAGAACCATGGAAGCGGAAGTGAATCATAGGGTGGGGGAGGGGGCGAAAATCCTGGGAGCCTTGAAGTATGTGTGGAAGCCGAGAACATTATCTCGGAAAGCAAAAATGGGTATGTTTGAAGGAATGGTGGTTCCAACAATGATGTACGGTTGAGAGGCGTGGGCTATGTATAGAGTTGTGCGCAGGAGGTTGGATGTGCTGGAAATGAGATGTTTGAGGACAATATGTGGTGTGAGGTGGTTTCATCGAGTAAGTAATGCAAGGGTAAGAGAGATATGCGGAAATAAAAAGAGTGTGGTTGAGAGAGCAGAAGAGGGTGTTTTGAAATGGTTTTTGGTCACATGGAGAGAATGAGTGAGGAAAGATTAACCAAGAGGATATATGTGTCAGAGGTGGAGGGAACAAGAAGTGGGAGACCAAATTGGAGGTGGAAAGATGGAGTGAAAAAGATTTTGAGTGATCCGGGCCTAAACATGCAGGAGGGTGAAAGGCGGGCAAGGAATTGAGTGAATTGTAACGATGTGGTATACCGGGTCGACGTGCTGTCAATGGATTGAACCAGGTTATGTGAAGCGTTTGGGGTAAACCATGGAAAGTTCTGTGGAGCCTGGATGTGGAAAGGGAGCTGTGGTTTTGGTGCATTATTACATGACAGCTAGAGACTGAGGGTGAACGAATGGGGCCTTTGTTCTGTTTTCCTAGCGCTAAATAGCACACATGAGGGGGAAGGAGGTTGTTATTCCATGTGTGGCGGGGTGACGATGGGAATAAATAAAGGCAGACAGTATGAATTGTGTACATGTTTATATATGTATATGTCTGTGTGTGTATATATATGTGTACATTGAGATGTATGGGTATGTATATTTGCGTGTGTGGACATGTATGTATATACATGTGTATGTGGCTGGGTTGGGCCATTCTTTCGTCTGTTTCCTTGCGCTACCTCGCTAATGCGGGAGCCAGCGACAAAGCAAAATAAATAATAAAAATATTTTTTTTTTTTTTTTTTGCTTTGTCGCTGTCTCCCGCGTTTGCGAGGTAGCGCAACGAAACAGACAAAAGAAATGGCCCAACCCACCCCCATACAACATGCATATACATACATCCACACACGCAAATATACATACCTACACAGTTTTCCATGGTTTACCCCAGACGCTTCACATGCCCTGATTCAATCCATTGACAGCACATCAACCCTGGTACACCACATCGATCCAATTCACTCTATTCCTTGCCCTCCTTTCACCCTCCCGCATGTTCAGGCCCCGATCACACAAAATTTTTTTCACTCCATCTTTCCACCTCCAATTTCGTCTCCCACTTCTCCTCGTTCCTTCCACCTTTGACACATATATCCTCTTTGTCAATCTTTCCTCACTCATTCTCTCCATGTGCCCAAACCATTTCAAAACACCCTCTTCTGCTCTCTCAACCATGCTCTTTTTATTTCCACACATCTCTCTTACCCTTGCATTACTTACTCGATCAAACCACCTCACACCACACATTGTCCTCCTTTCACCCTCCTGCATGTTCAGGCCCCGATCACACAAAATCTTTTTCACTCCATCTTTCCACCTCCAATTTCGTCTCCCACTTCTCCTCGTTCCCTCCACCTCCGACACATATATCCTCTTGGTCAATCTTTCCTCACTCATTCTCTCCATGTGCTCAAACCATTTCAAAACACCCTCTTCTGCTCTCTCAACCATGCTCTTTCTATTTCCACACATCTCTCTTACCCTTACGTTACTTACTCGATCAAACCACCTCACACCACACATTGTCCTCAAACATCTCATTTCCAGCACATCCATCCTCCTGCGCACAACTCTATCCATAGCCCACGCCTCGCAACCATACAACATTGTTGGAACCACTATTCCTTCAAACATACCCATTTTGCTTTCCGAGATAATGTTCTCGACTTCCACACATTCTTCAAGGCTCCCAGGACTTTCGCCCCCTCCCCACCCTATGATCCACTTCCACTTCCATGGTTCCATCCGCTGCCAGATCCACTCCCAGATATCTAAAACACTTTACTTCCTCCAGTTTTTCTCCATTCAAACTTACCTCCCAATTGACTTGACCCTCAACACTACTGTACCTAATTACCGAGCTCTTATTCACATTTATTCTTAACTTTCTTCTTTCACACACTTTACCAAACTCAGTCACCAGCTTCTGCAGTTTCTCACATGAATCAGCCACCAGTGCTGTATCATCAGCGAACAACAACTGACTCACTTCCCAAGCTCTCTCATCCCTAACAGACTTCATACTTGCCCCTCTTTCTAAAACTCTTGCATTCACCTCCCTAACAACCCCATCCATAAACAAATTAAACAACCATGGAGACATCACACACCTCTGCTGCAAACCTACATTCACTGAGAACCAATCACTTTCCTCTCTTCCTACACGTACACATGCCTTACATCCTCGATAAAAACTTTTCACTGTTTCTAACACCTTGCCTCCCACACCATATATTCTTAATACCTTCCACAGAGCATCTCTATCAACTCTATCATATGCCTTCTCCAGATCCATAAATGCTACATATAAATCTATTTGCTTTTCTAAGTATTTCTCACATACATTCTTCAAAGCAAACACCTGATCCACACATCCTCTACCACTTCTGAAACCACACTGCTCTTCCCCAATCTGATGCTCTGTACATGCATTCACCCTCTCAATCAATACCCTCCCATATAATTTACCAGGAATACTCAACAAACTTATACCTCTGTAATTTGAGCACTCACTCTTAACCCCTTTGCCTTTGTACAATGGCACTATGCACGCATTCCGCCAATCCTCAGGCACCTCACCATGAGTCATACATACATTAAATAACCTTACCAACCAATCAATAATACAGTCACCCCCTTTTTTAATAAATTCCACTGCAATACCATCTAATCCTGCTGCCTTGCCGGCTTTCATCTTCCGCAAAGCTTTTACTACCTCTTCTCTGTTTACCAAATCATTTTCCCTAACCCTCTCACTTTGCACACCACCTCGACCAAAACACCCTATATCTGCCACTTAGTGAAAGAGAAGAGAGAGGCATTTGGATGATATTTGCAGGGAAAAAATGCAATTGAGTGGGAGATCTATAAAAGAAAGAGACAGCAGGTCAAGAGAAAGGTGCAAGATATATATATATATATATCACCTCCCCATTTGCGCCCTTCACTGAATTTCCCATTTGCTCCCTTGTCTTACGCACTTTATTTACCTCCTTCCAGAACATCTTTTTATTCTCCCTAAAATTTAATGATACTCTCTCACCCCAACTCTCATTTGCCCTTTCTCTTGACCTCCTGTCTCTTTCTTTTATACGTCTCCCATTCAATTGCATTTTTTCCCTGCAAAAATCGTCCAAATGCCTCTCTCTTCTCTTTCACTAATACTCTTACTTCTTCATCCCACCACTCACTAACCTTTCTAATCAACCCACCTCCCACTCTTCTCATGCCACAAGCATCTTTTGCGCAATCCATCACTGATTCCCTAAATACATCCCATTCCTCCAACACTCCCCTTCCTCCAATTGTTCTCACCTTTTTCCATTCTGTACTCAGTCTCTCCTGGTACTTCCTCACACAAGTCTCCTTCCCAAGCTCACTTACTCTCACCACCCTCTTCACCCCAACATTCACTCTTCTTTTCTGAAAACCCATACAAATCTTCACCTTGGCCTCCACAAGATAATGATCAGACATCCCTCCAGTTGCACCTCTCAGCACATTAACATCCAAAAGTCTCTCTTTCGCGCGTCTGTCAATTAACACGTAATCCAATAACACTCTCTGGCCATCTCTCCTACTTACATAAGTATACTTATGTATATCTCGCTTTTTAAACCAGGTATTCCCAATCATCAGTCCTTTTTCAGCACATAAATCTACAAGCTCTTCACCATTTCCATTTACAACACTGAACACCCCATGTATACCAATTATGCCCTGAACTGCCACATTACTCAACTTTGCGTTCAAATCACCCATCACTATAACCCGGTCTCGTGCATCAAAACCAGTAACACACTCATTCAGCTGCTCCCAAAACACTTGCCTCTCAAGATCTTTCTGCTCATGCCCAGGTGCATATGCACCAATAATCACCCATCTCTCTCCATCAACTTTCAGTTTTACCCATATTAATCGAGAATTTACTTTCTTACATTCTATCACATACTCCCACAACTCCTTTTTCAGGATTTGTATGTAGTATTTATGGATCTGGAGAAGGCATATGATAGAGTTGATAGAGATGCTCTGTGGAAGGTATTAAGAATATATGGTGTGGGAGGAAAGTTGTTAGAAGCAGTGAAAAGTTTTTATCGAGGATGTAAGGCATGTATACGTGTAGGAAGAGAGGAAAGTGATTGGTTCTCAGTGAATGTAGGTTTGCGGCAGGGGTGTGTGATGTCTCCATGGTTGTTTAATTTGTTTATGGATGGGGTTGTTAGGGAGGTGAATGCAAGAGTTTTGGAAAGAGGGGCAAGTATGAAGTCTGTTGGGGATGAGAGAGCTTGGGAAGTGAGTCAGTTGTTGTTCGCTGATGATACAGCGCTGGTGGATGATTCATGTGAGAAACTGCAGAAGCTGGTGACTGAGTTTGGTAAAGTGTGTGAAAGAAGAAAGTTAAGAGTAAATGTGAATAAGAGCAAGGTTATTAGGTACAGTAGGGTTGAGGGTCAAGTCAATTGGGAGGTGAGTTTGAATGGAGAAAAACTGGAGGAAGTGAAGTGTTTTAGATATCTGGGAGTGGATCTGGCAGCGGATGGAACCATGGAAGCGGAAGTGGATCATAGGGTGGGGGAGGGGGCGAAAATTCTGGGAGCCTTGAAGAATGTGTGGAAGTCGAGAACATTATCTCGGAAAGCAAAAATGGGTATGTTTGAAGGAATAGTGGTTCCAACAATGTTGTATGGTTGCAAGGCGTGGGCTATGGATAGAGTTGTGCGCAGGAGGATGGATGTGCTGGAAATGAGATGTTTGAGGACAATGTATGGTGAGAGGTGGTTTGATCGAGTAAGTAATGTAAGGGTAAGAGAGATGTGTGGAAATAAAAAGAGCGTGGTTGAGAGAGCAGAAGAGGGTGTTTTGAAATGGTTTGGGCACATGGAGAGAATGAGTGAGGAAAGATTGACCAAGAGGATATATGTGTCGGAGGTGGAGGGAACGAGGAGAAGAGGGAGACCAAACTGGAGGTGGAAAGATGGAGTGAAAAAGATTTTGTGTGATCGGGGCCTGAACATGCAGGAGGGTGAAAGGAGGGCAAGGAATAGAGTGAATTGGAGCGATGTGGTATACCGGGGTTGACGTGCTGTCAGTGGATTGAATCAAGGCATGTGAAGCGTCTGGGGTAAACCATGGAAAGCTGTGTAGGTATGTATATTTGCGTGTGTGGACGTATGTATATACATGTGTTTGGGGGTGGGTTGGGCCATTTCTTTCGTCTGTTTCCTTGTGCTACCTTGCAAACGCGGGAGACAGCGACAAAGCAAAAAAAAAAAATATATATATATATATATATATATATATATATATATATATATATATATATATATATACAGGGGATGGGAACGGGAGCTAGAAACCCTCCCCTCCTTGTATCTTAACTTTCTAAATGGGGAAACAGAAGGAATCACACGGGGAGTCCTCATCCTTCTCGAAGGCTCAGATTGGGGTGTCTAAATGTGTGTGGATGTAATCATAGGTAGTATGTTTGAAGAAAGGAACCTGGATGTTTTGCCTCTGAGTGATGCAAATCTCAAAGGTAAAGGGGAAGAGTGGTTTGGGAATGTCTTGGGAGTAAAGTCAGGGGTTAGTGAGAGGACAAGAGCAAGGGAAGGTGTAGCACTATTCCTGAAACAGGAGTGGTGGGAGTATGTGATAGAGTATAAGAAATTAAACTCTAGACTGATATAGGTAAAACTGAAAGTGGATGGAGAGAGATGGGTGATTATTGGTGCATATGTACTTCGGCATGAGAGGAAAGATCATGAGAGGCTAGTGTTTTGGGAGCAGCTGAGTGACTATGTTAGTAGTTTTGATGCACGAGACTGGGTTATAGGAATGGGTGATTTGAATGCAAAGGTGAGTAATGTGGCAGTTGAGGGAATAACTGGTGTACATGAGGTGTTCTTCTTTGTAAATGGTGATGGGGAAGAGCTTGTAAATTTATGTGTTGAAAAAGGACTGGTGACTGAGAATACCTGGTTTAAAAAGAGAGATATACATAAATATACATATGTAAGTAGGAGAGATGGCCAGAGAGCATTATTGGATTATGCGTTAATTGATAGGCATGCGAAAGAGAGACTTATGGATGTTAATGTGCTGAGAGGTGCAACTGAAGGGATGTCTGATCATTATCTTGTGGAGGCGAAGATTTGTAGAGCTTTTCAGAAAAGAAGAGGCAATGTTGGGGTGAAGAGAGTGGTGAGAGTAACTGAGCTTGGGAAGGAGACTTGTGTGATGAAGTACCAGGAGAGACTGAGTAAAGAAAGGAAAAAGGTGAGAACAAAGGATGGAAGGGGAGTGGGGGAGAGATGGGATGTATTTAGGGAAGCAGCGATGGCTTGTGCAAAAGATGCTTGTGGCATGAGAAGCGTGGGAGGTGGGCAGATTAGAAAGGGTATCGCGTGGTGGCATGAAGAAGTAAGATTATTAGTGAAAGAGAAGAGAGAGGCATTTGGACAATTTTTGCAGGGAAATAATGCAAATGACTGGGAGAAGTATATAAGAAAGAGGCAGGAGGTCAAGAGAAAGGTGAAAAAGAGGGCAAATGAGAGTTGGGGTGAGAAAGTATCATTAAATTTTAGGGAGGATAAAAAGTTGTTTTGGAAGGAGGTAAATAAAGTGCGTAAGACAAGGGAACAAGTGGGAACATCACTGAAGGGGGCTAATGGGAAGGTGATAACAAGTAGTGGTGATGTGAGAAAGAGATGGAGTGAGTATTTTGAAGGTTTGTTGAATATATTTGATGATAGAGTGGCAGATATAGGGTGTTTTGGTCGAGGTGGTGTGCAAAGTGAGAGGGTTGGGGAGAATGATTTGCTAAACAGACAAGAGGTAGTAAAAGCTTTGCGGAAGATGAAAGCCAGCAAGGCAGCGGATTTGGATGGTATTGCAGTGGACTTTATAAAAAAGCAGGTGACTGTATTGTTGACTGGTTGGTAAGGTTATCTAATGTATGCATGACTCATGGTAAGGTGCCTGAGGACTGGCAGAATGCTTGCATAGTGCCACTGTAGAAAGGCAAAGGGGATAAGAGTGAGTGCTCGAATTACTGAGGTATAAGTTTGTTGAGTGTTCCAGGGAAATTGTATGGGAGGGTATTGATTGAGAGGGTGAAGGCATGTACAGAGCATCAGATTTGGGAGGAGCAGTGTGGTTTCAGAAGTGGTAGAGGATGAGTGGATCAGGTGTTTGCTTTGAAAAATGTATGTGAGAAATATTTGGAAAAGCAAATAGATTTGTTTGTAGAATTTATGGATCTGAAAAAGGCACATGATACAGCTGATAGAGATGCTCTATGGATGGTATTAAGAATATATGGTGTGGGAAGTACGTTGTTAGAAGCAGTGAAAAGTTTTTATCGAGGATGTAAGGCATGTGTACCTTGTAAGAAGAGAGGAAAGTAATTGGTTCTCAGTGAATGTTGGTTTCTGGCAGGGAAGCGTGATGTCTCCATGGTTGTTTAATTTGTTTATGGATGGGGTTGTTATTGAGGTGAATGCAAGTGTCTTGGAAAGAGGGGCAAGTATGCAGTCTGTTGTGGATGAGAGAGCTTGGGAAGTGAGTCAGTTGTTGTTCGCTGATGATACAGCGCTGGTGGCTGATTCGGGAGAAACTGCAGAAGGTGGTGACTGAATTTGTTAATGTGTGTGAAAGAAGAAAGCTATGAGTAAATGTGAATAAAAGCAAGGTTATTAGGTACAGTAGGGTTGAGGGACAAGTCAATTGGAAGGTAAGTTTGAATGGAGAAAAACTGAAGGAGGTGAAGTGTTTTAGACATCTGGGAGTGGATTTGGCAGCGGATGGAACCATGGAAGTGGAATCGAATCATAGGGTGGGGAGGGGTTAAAGTTCTGGGAGCACTGAAAAATGTGTGGAAGTCGAGAAACTTAACTTGGAAAGCAAAAATGGGTATGTTTGAAGGAGTAGTGGTTCCAACAATGTTATATGGTTGCGAGGTGTGGGCTATAGATGGAGTTGTGCAGAGGAGGGTGGATGTGCTGGAAATGAGATGTTTGAGGATAATATGTGGTGTGAGGTGGTTTGATTGAGTAAATAATGAAAGGGTAAGAGAGATGTGTGGTAATAAAGAGTGTGGTTGAGAGAGCATGAGAGGGTGTTTTGAAATGGTTAGGTCATATGGAGAGAATGAGTGAGGAAAGATTGACAAAGAGGTTATATGTGTCAGAGGTGGAGGGAACAAGGAGAAGTGGGAGACCAAATTGGAGGTGGAAAGATGGAGTGAAAAAAGATTTTGAGCGATCAGGGCCTGAACATGCAGGAGGGTGAAAGGTGTGCAAGGAATAGAGTGAACTGGACCGATGTGGTATACCGTGGTCGATGTGCTGTCAATGGATTGAACCAGGGCATGCGAACTATCTGGGGTAAACCATGGAAAGTTTTGTGGGGCCTGGATGTGGAAAGGGAGCTGTGGTTTCCATGCATTATACATGACAGCTAGAGACTGACTGTGAACGAATGTGGCCTTTGTTGTCTTTTCCTAGCTCTACTTCATGCACATGCAGGGGGAGGGGGTTTTCATTTTATGTGTGGCAGGGTGGCGACAGGAATGAATAAGGGCAGACAGTATGAATTATGTACATGTGTATATATGTATATGTCTGTGTGTGTTTTTATATGTATACATTTTTTTTTTTTTAATTTTCCAAAAGAAGGAACAGAGGGGGCCAGGTGAGGATACTCCAAAAAAGGCCCAGTCCTCTGTTCTTAACACTACCTTGCTAATGCGGGAAATGGCGAATAGTTTAAAAGAAAGAACATTGAGATGTATAGGTATGTATATGTGCATGCGTGGACGTGTATGTATATACATGTGTCTGTGGGTGGGTTGGGTCATTCTTTCATCTGTTTCCTTGCGCTACCTCACTAATGCGGGAGACAGTGACAAAGCAAAATATAAATAAATGAATATATATATATATATATATATATATATATATATATATATATATATATATATATATATATATATTGTCCCTGGGGATAGGGGAGAAAGAATACTTCCCACGTATTCCCTGCGTGACGTAGAAGGCGACCAAAAGGGGAGGGAGCGGGGGGCTGGAAATCCTCCCCTCTCTTTTTTTTTTATTTTCCAAAACAAGGAGCAGAGTGGGGCCAGGTGAGGATATTCCAAAAAAGGCCCAGTCATCTCTTCTTAGCGCTACCTCGCAAACGCGGGAAACAGCGACAAAGCAAAATAAATAAATAAATAGGGATGAGAGAGCTTGGGAAGTGAGTCAGTTGTTGTTCGCTGATGATACAGCGCTGGTGGCGGATTCATGTGAGAAACTGCAGAAGCTGGTGACGGAGTTTGGTAAAGTGTGTGGAAGAAGAAAGTTAAGAGTAAATGTGAATAAGAGCAAGGTTATTAGGTACAGTAGGGTTGAGGGTCAAGTCAATTGGGAGGTGAGTTTGAATGGAGAAAAACTGGAGGAAGTGAAGTGTTTTAGATATCTGGGAGTGGATCTGTCAGCGGATGGAACCATGGAAGCGGAAGTGGATCATAGGGTGGGGGAGGGGGCAAAAATTTTGGGAGCCTTGAAAAATGTGTGGAAGTCGAGAACATTATCCCGGAAAGCAAAAATGGGTATGTTTGAAGGAATAGTGGTTCCAACAATGTTGTATGGTTGCGAGGCGTGGGCTATGGATAGAGTTGTGCGCAGGAGGATGGATGCGCTGGAAATGAGATGTTTGAGGACAATGTGTGGTGTGAGGTGGTTTGATCGAGTAAGTAACGTAAGGGTAAGAGAGATGTGTGGAAATAAAAAGAGCGTGGTTGAGAGAGCAGAAGAGGGTGTTTTGAAGTGGTTTGGGCACATGGAGAGAATGAGTGAGGAAAGATTGACCAAGAGGATATATGTGTCGGAGGTGGAGGGAACGAGGAGAAGAGGGAGACCAAATTGGAGGTGGAAAGATGGAGTGAAAAGGATTTTGTGTGATCGGGGCCTGAACATGCAGGAGGGTGAAAGGAGGGCAAGGAATAGAGTGAATTGGAGCGATGTGGTATACAGGGGTTGACGTGCTGTCAGTGGATTGAATCAAGGCATGTGAAGCGTCCGGGGTAAACCATGGAAAGCTGTGTAGGTATGTATATTTGCGTGTGTGGACGTATGTATGTACATGTGTATGGGGGGGGTTGGGCCATTTCTTTCGTCTGTTTCCTTGCGCTACCTCGCAAACGCGGGAGACAGCGACGAGGTATAAAAAAAAAAAAAAAAAAAAAAAAATATATATATATATATATATATATATATATATATATATATATATATATATATATATATATATATATATATATATATCAAAAAGCCATGGTGACATCACACAGCTATGCCTAACACCTACATGTATCAAAAAATTTTGCTCAACTCTCCATCCACTTTTACAAATGCATTTTCTCCTCTATAGAAGGCCTTCACAGCATCCAACATGTGCCTCCTTACACCATACATCCTTAACGAATCCCCTAAAATATTCCATTTGACTCTGTCAGACACCCTCACTAGATCCATTATAACTTCATACAACCTTTTACCTCTAGCTAAATACTTTTCCATGGTCATCTTTACTACAAAAAGCTCCCCTTGCTTTTCACTTACTGTGCATTCAGTCACTTCCATTGCTCTATCAATCAACATTCTTACATACACTTTTCCTGGGATCCTCAACAGACTTATTTCCCTATAACTGCTACTTACAGCCTTAGCATCTTTTCCTCTGAATGAAGGAACAATAATAGCTTTCACTTAATCCTCAGGGACAACCTTCTGTTTCAATGTAAATTACATATCAGATGCATCCATTCTATCACACTTTCTCCTCCATCCTTCAGCATTTCAGCCCTAATCCCATCCATTCCAAGTGCTTTTCCTACCTTCAGCCTCATTACTGTCCTTCTTAGTTCCCTTTTTGTTACAGGCCATAGCACTTGTATCCTCTTCCTTCCATCCTCCATACTCATGCATGTAACAACTGCTGCCTCCCCTTCACCTACATTCATCAGTTCTTCAAAATACCCTTTCCATCTTTCTTTCACTTCCTCTTTTTGATTCAGCAACTCCTCTTCCTTACTTTTCACATTGACATTTCCACTCTTACATCCACCCCTTTCCTTTTTCACTTTCTTCCAGTATAGTTTCTTATTACCCTAAAACTTTTCACTTAACTTTTATTCCAAAATCTTCATCTACTCTTTCTTTGCTTTCCTCTATCAGCTTTCTATCATTCCACATACACATTTACATTTTCTTCCCTCCTCCTTTGCAGAACTTCCACTGGTACACTCCTATCAAGCAATCTACCATATGCCATTTTCTTTTCTTCAAAAGCATTTCTAATCTCTTCTGTCCACCATGCATTGCCCTTTTTATTCTTATATCTCACAACCTTGTATCCAATTACTAATTCTACAGCCTTTAATGATATTTCTCTGAACATTCTTAACATTTAATTCACACATGACTAAATTCCTACATTTACTACAATTCCATCAAAGCTTTCAGTTACCTTCCTTTCACACCCCTTCCTGCATTTTTCTGATTTGTCTTCTCACTTGCCAACACTTTTACCTCTCCATTCTTCCTTACACCATACCTCCACTTCTCCCTGAACCTCATCCCCACAAGTACTGCAAAATGGCCAGAGTCCCCAAAGAATCCTCTTATGACTCTAGCATCTAGTACAGCCTTTCTCAATCTTTCATCCACTGCCACACAGTTAATAAAAAACTTTTGCTCTTCTCTTCCATCATTCCTCATCCATGTACATCTGTGTATCATCTTGTGCTGAAAAAAGATGTTTGCAGGGAATAAACCTCTCAGCACAAACATCCACAAGATAACTCCCATTCCCATTTACTCCAGGCACCCCCCATTTACCAAATATCTCACCAATGTCACCACAACCAACTTCTGCATTCATATTACCCAATACAATCATGTTTCTCTCATTCTAAAAACTATTTATACAGTTATTGAAAATTTCTCCAAAAAAGCTTCATTTCATCCTTACCTTGCACAGTCTTCATATTCACAGGCACATATAGACATACCAATGCATACTTCACAATCCCAATCTTTCCTTTCACCCGTACTATTTTTGATCCATTCCATCCATGCTTTAACACACTCCCACACCCTTGGTGATAGCAGAATTGCACATCTTTCTTTCTCTATTCCCTGATAATTTTCACTCATTCCTGTCCATAACATATCTCCTTCCATGCCCTCCCATAATTTGCATTCATCATTTCCACACACCCTGCCCAAGGATATGGGTATCTCCAAGCCTTATGCTACTTCTTTTAAACCTCTCTACAAGCTCCCTTCTTTTACTCCATCAGTCATCCCATTAACATTCAGCAACATCACCCTTAGTCACTCATTTCTTTTAATCCTCAGCTTAAGTGGTAGACTCCAGTGCTGCTTCTTAGCCTTTTGTGCCTTACCCTTGACAGGGCACTGGCAGAGGGCAACTCCAGCGCAATGTTTCTCGGGGTAGTGAGGCTCCAAAACTCAAAAATCTAAAAAATGGCAGCGCATCTCAGGTGTTTGTCTAAATTCAAAAGGATTTCTCTGATGGAGCTGGGCAATGCCTCCCCCTTTAGTTCCTCCCCTATGAAGTGTACTGACAAAGTCACCACAAAAACGTGGGGTGAGACTTGGATACTCTACTAAAACTGAGAGTATCCCCTTGAAGTACTGTAATTCAACAACTTTCCCCAATTTTAAGCTCGTTTTTACTTTTCACAGTAGCAGCACCTACCTCATTGGTTACAATACTGCCACTGTGCGATCCCCAAGATTCAGGTATCCACCTTGTCCTAGTCCTTAAATTCACTTTTACAACCAAAAACATTCCCCCTACTAACTTTACATTTAGCATCTCCTTCCTGATCCTTTCATCTTTCCATCTATCAAACCTTCAATTGGATGTAAGAGCTAATACAGAAGAATTCTAACGAAAGTCAGCAGATCTGATTCTGCTTGCCCATACACAGTAAACTGGTTGCTAAAAGAGTTCTGGCTAGGGGACAACTGGCAATTCATATACCAACAATGATGAATACAAGACTTAGGATAACACTTAAGTTCCCACAAGGGTACCACATGAGGGATATGGAAACATGCAACAAGGTGGTGTGTTTATACGGAACAAAAACTAGAAAATAAGTATAAGCATCCAATTCACTAAAAAGAGAAGTGTCAAAAGAAAATATCTCTGACAATATAACTTATTTTGTGAACTGGTTTCTATAAGAGTTCTGGCTAAGGCCATGAACAACTGGCAACTCATACACTAACCAAGATGAATACGAGACAGAATAATGCAAAGTTCCTGCATGGGTACTGTATGATGGATAAAGAAACATATGTAACAAGGTGGTGTGTTTACACAGAACAAAAACTAGTTAATAAGTAAATGTATCCTGTTCACTAAAAAAGAAGTGTCAAAAGAAAATATCATCTCCTCTGACAAAATAACACACTCACAACTATCCAAGTTGCCACAGTGAATCAAAACCATCTTATGGAACAAGGCTGGATGAAAAAGTTAATGCCATCACTGAATAGCTAAAAAATCAAATCAAATTAACTAACAGCAAAAGAAGATTATGCTTTAAGGCACTGGTATATTAAGGTTGGCATATAGATTACAGCGAGTAGTAGGTTATCACATAATAAAACAACATTTCAACAATGAGAGCACTTGATAATCAATACAGGATGTGTAATACTAGTGCAAGAAAATATCACTAAGGAAAAAGGCTGATAATCATTTGTGCAATATCAGTACAATATAATCTAACCAGGACAGATGTTGATGACCACTTGAGCAGCTAGGTAGCTACACTGTCTCTAGCTGGGAATCACCTTAGCTAATAACAACTGTTAAAAATGACTTAAAATTTGGGAAAATCAGTTATGCAATATGGTCAGGGTATCAAGGGTTAAGCAGAGATCCTGACTAGATGTGCTACAATGAAGAGCATGACAAACACCTAATCAATAAAAATTTGTAGACCCCATGCATGGGCCTTAATGAATCTAAATTCAAAAGTTTCCTACTATTCAAAGTAACTTAATATGATTCAAAGGCCATCTTGTTTGTAGCATTATAAAATAGGAGCTCAACAGCTGGGTAGTTTGTAGATCAGATGACTATAAACAAGTGCTGAACAGCACATATGCTAGATATTTGGATGGTGGGCTGAAACAAGCTGCTCCTCAAGAGGATAAATGCAAGCAAGGTTTGTAAACAGAACAGCCAACTTGCAGGGACTATACAAGATGTTAGCAACATGGCATTGGTGGGCTGAAGCAGGAAGCATGAGACTGATGCATAACTAAGACAGAAAGAGGGACAATGCTGAGATAGCATTATATTTGTGTGAAAAATTCATATGACACAATTGCTGTAATTAATCCATCAGAGGTATTTCAAAATACTGGTGTGCTGCAACTGACTCTTGTGTTTATCCTGAAAAGTGTTTTTATCTTAGTTCATTATTTCCCAATAACATATGATGAATGGCTTTACAAGAGATTGCTTTGCAAATCAGAACTGCATAAAAGAGGGAAAGAAATATATGCATGGGTATGTGACTGGTTCAGTGACAGAGAGCAACATGTGGTTCTAAATGATGAGCCTATGGCTGGCTAAACATGACAAGTGGTGAACCACAGGGGCTAGTTAATAGTTCTATTCTTTTCATTTTGTACAATAATCATCCAGAATAAGGCCTTGAATCTAAGATCTCCATATCTGCTGATAATACAAAACAAGAAGCTAAAGCTATAAATGGCCAGGACTTTGAAATAATTCACAGAGATCTGAAAAAACTTGCAGAGTGATTACACAAACTGTTGATGAAATTTTATGAAGAAAAATGTAAAGTTATGTAATTTGAAAACATCAAACACTATACATGACTATCATACATTTGGAAATCTTTTAACAAAATATTTTAGAAGTATGGTTATTAGTTATAATATGAGTTATACTACACAGTTTCCAGCAACAAGTAAAAGAGGATATGAATCCTAGGTCTCACAGCTAGGAACATGCCTTGAAAACACAGGAAACAATTCTGACCCTTTTTGATGTTCTTGTAACACCACTCCATACATATGCAGTCCACTTCTAGTCCCCAAACTAAAAGAGGAGAAAACATGGGAACAATTACAAAGATAGTAACAAAACTGATTCTAACTCTGAGAAATTTGACACAGTACCTAGCAGCATGTAAGAAGGGAAAGTGAACCCCAGGTTTCATACACTGTCTAGAATTACAAAAAAAAAAAAAAAAAAAAGGATATGAATCCTAGGAATCATAAACTGCATTTTATCCATAGCATCTAGCAGCAAGTAAAAAAGGAAAAAAAATCTAGCTCTCATATTTAAGAACATGCCTTGAAAACACATGAAACAATTCTCACCCTTTCTGGTGTTCTTGTAACACCACCCCATAAATATGCAGTCCACTTCTGATCCCCAATCTACAACATGAAAAGACACTGGCACAAGTACAAAGACGGACAACAAAACTGATTCCAGACCTGAAAAATTTGACACAGTGTCTGGCAGCAAGTAACATAGGAAAAAGAATTCTAGAGTTCATCCACACTGTTTAGAAGCAAGTAATAAAAGCAAAAAATTAATCTAGGTATCATACACTGGGTTCCATACACAGTACCTAGCAGCAAGGAAAAAAAAAAAAGGAAATGAATTCTAGGCTTCATAGCTTGGAACATGACTTGAAAAAGAAAGAAAAAAAAAAGACACAATTCTGACCCTTTGCAATGCTCTAGTGAGAACACTCCATAAATATGCAGTCCAATTCCAGTACCTAAACTACAAGACAAGAAAACAGTGTAACAAATATGAAGAGAGGTAGCACAACCAATTCTAGTTCTGAAAACTTTGACATGTACTGAGAGTTAATCTTTTTTCTCTAATGAAGCACAGACTTTGTAGTGACCTAATAAAAGTGTTGCAAAATTTTCAACAAATCAGACATAGTAAAAGATGAAGATCTTTCTGTTATAAACTGAACTCTTGTTTATCTGTGACTCAATTAACCAGAAAGCCCAAAACAGCACCAACATTCAAATTTTCCCAACATGGATAAAAAACCCAAACAACAGTACCAATCAATCCCTACACAGTTATAACACTCAAAACAATAACACCATTAAGTTTTCCCTTCAGTTATCTGAGATATTGTCTGTACAGAAGAGGATTAATCTTCCTTAATTCAAAAACTATCTAATGAATGAATATTTCCTAGAAACCCCTTAACAGGAGAGCAAAACAATGATGTTTCTTGCCTCTCACTCCTCTCTCCTCAACCCATTTTTCACATTAGCTGAAGCAATACAAACATAGCATTTATAAATGAATCACTGAAAAAAAACACACACACACAAACACAGTTTGTTTTGATTCATAATAAGTAAATAAAAAATATGCACACCATTGCCAGATTTTCTACAGTAAATTATGGCACCAAAACTCCAGAACAGTTGTACAACCATTGCACATGATTTTCTAAATACTACGCAGTATGTACTTTAATCAATATCAGTGTACACCACAATTTTTCATAGGTCATGAAATTAAGAGATTAATAAACAAGTACTTCCTATAGTAAACATATATAATAATACTCAACTTACTGAATTACCTATGAATGCAAATGCTGTGGAGTCCACATAGTATTTGCCTGTCCATGCATCCAGGTTTAATGCAGCAGCAAAGTGCTATAATAATATATGAAGACATATTGATAAGTATGAGATCATCTTTATCTACAGTGTATTTAAGCAACACACAGAATGGTGGTTGAGAGAAAGTGTCAAGAAATATTTCCTAAGAATGTATGTGATGTGTAACACTAAGCCTAAGGTAAAGTTGGCTTCATTTAAAGTAATTTCTCTTCCAGTAACACTTTTCAGGAAAGAATATGGCATATCTATTGAAGAGCTCTTGTACAATTCCTATTTGCAATCAATAATTTTCTTGTTCTGTTTTAAATACATCTATTATTTCTATATATTTCTAAAAAGTCAGTTTTCATTCTCTCATCTCTGGAAAAAAATTTAAATGGAACCATCAAGCCCCAAGGTTGCAATTCAATAGTGAGTAAAAGATGCTTTGAATGCTCTGGGCCTGTACATACAATAGGATGTAAGGTATGTAAGGGATAGAGCTAGCTGGAGCAATATGGTTTAAAGGGAACGATGTGCTGTCAATAGCCCGAACATGGGCACATGAAGCGGTCGGGGAAACCATGTAACTGTCTGTGGGGTTGGATAGGGGCTCTGGTTTCGGTTATGATGCAATTTACTTCATAAATGAATAATCTTGAAGTCCCATGCCATGTTTAAAACCACTTTTCAATTCCTCATCCCAGACATAAAACAGGCAAACACATGAATGAACGAGGATACTGCATGCATTTCATCCACCCAATATCAAGGAAAACAGAACTTCTGGTAAATTAAATTCTGCAAGAACTATGACCAGTGACTGAAAAATGCATTAGGGTGGTCCTAAATCAAAGATGCAACTTGATGTCTGTTTAATGCACTGGCACTCCTGTGCAAAAAAAGTGTCAGCTGTAATGAGGCATTTGACTGATTTTTACCTACTGCATTACCACTTTCAGCATACTCTCAACCAGCCTGAGCCTCCCATGTTGATCAATGAAAACACTGGCAAGAATATCTTCAGCAGAAACTATTACTATAGAAGAAAAATTACAAAACAGTGGACCATAACACACAAATGATATTCTGCAAGCCCAAACAAATGACGTGCCTGTGATATGATGTGTTTAGTTGGATATCATCTGCTATGATAACAGCAGACATGGGTACCTACTTCTCACAAACATAACTGACACACTAAGAGAGTAGGTAATATATCACTAAACTTTTCCTTAAGCAAACATGGAACGACTTCTGCAATATCTCCTATCTTTCATAACTAACAACAATCATAATGGAGATCATCTCACTTTTGTATACAATAAACTAAACGTTAAACAATCTTTTCTAAGAAAATGCTTGGTACTGTAATTTGAGTACTGAAATATCTATACATATGTAAAAGTCCCTGGCATAATTTTAATCACATAACCCCAGAATCCCTATTACGAGGTTCCTACAGTTTCAATGTGATGCTTCAACTAACAGCAGGAAATAATGGACTTCTTTCCAAAGTTCCTTGATAAGAGTCAACTCCTTTTTGTCCAATGATGATGATATACTCTTGCCAAGGTGTCATTTCATCTGTGGTGCAACCACATGCAGACAAAATCCCTGGATTCAATTAGTAATACAATTACTAAAGTTGTCATATATGAAATAAAACCAGTTGCTGAATCTTGTTTCTAACTGCACTGATTAATTAATGGAATAACCTTACTATCCATGAATGAATGTATCCATTCAACTACAAAGAAGTACTTGTCATATGAAGAAAATTCTGCATGCATTCCCAAATTCTGATGCCACTGCTTTGATAAAAACTTTGATTTAACATGAAACTTAAAATTGCATACCAGATAAAAATAACCAAAAAGCAATACAGCATGGTAAGATATTCATCTGATGAAAGGCATCTCAGAATTTGGTGATAAAATAAAGCAGTCTAGGCATCTCAGAATTTGGTGATAAAATATAGCAGTCTATCAACATAAAGAACATGCTCAAGTTCAGGATGGCAAAGAACTCAAGATGCTGCCATTTTCCAAGGAATTCAAGATGCAGCCATTTTCCATCACACAAGTAAAAAAAAACCCTACGGTGCTGCAACCCTCAACAGGAGTATGGCTGTGCCATATTATGCGGTGCCTCAGCCCAACCTAACCTCCCACCACCTACCTTTGGACTTGGCTGCAAGATACTGCTGGTAAGCTGGAGAACTGTGATACGCCTCAAGAGCCTTAGTGTATTCCGCCTGCAAATCAGAGGGTGTCAGCACTCAACTTACCCACAGCCACTGTCTGTCAGCACGTAACTTACCCAGTGCCACTCATGATCTTGGCTGGTATAGAAGTATGTTTTTCGAGGCACTGAGTTGCACATTTTTTTTACGTTTTAAAAAATTTTTTTGACTGACATCTAAAGTTACTGATGTTCTTCATAAAAAAACTATATTCTTCATGCAATCATTTCTAGAACTTGTTATTCCTTCCAGACTTCATAACTACTCCCACAATCTTTAAATATTCTGATAAACCTATGTCAAAGAATTATGAATATACAAAAATTATAACATTAGGGAGCAACAGAACATTCTACAATAAGAATCTAATAACTAATTTACTGGTGCATGGCATGACATTGAAAAATGCTAAACGATAATAGCTCCATATTCTAAAACTGCCACACCATTATCAGTAAAAAAAAATTCAACTCAAAACCCTTCACTAACAAAATACATAGTGCTCTAATACTCTATGAAAAAGTGGGCAGTTAAAGAAAAAAAAAAAGCAAGCAAAGAAGTTATACCACTGTTAGGGATAAATTACTGTCTATAACTGTACCACACGATATGCAGGGGTTCCTCTTACAGAAGAAGGATAGGTAATATAACAGGATATTAAATATGCATGTGAATGACTCTTCCTCTGTATTCATGTTGAGTTTTATGAAACATTTAATCTGCGACAAAAATTTAGCTTCCTTTAATCAAAAACTGTCTCACTGTTAAAGCATAAAATCATTAAGTTGTAAAAATGGATAGAAAAGAATTTTTATGCCTGCATCTCAAAGCTTAAAAAGATGAGGGCACATTGCTTCACCTCCCATCCAAGTTCCATTTTGAACAACATATTACACGACCTCTAAAATCAATATATATTAGCAGTAACCTTAGCTCAAACAACCAAAATCATTAGTCACACAAGGTAAATAGAAAATAAGATATGTGTCCAACACCCACAAGTGTATGACAGTATCCCACTTAAGACCCTTTCTACCTGAAAATCAACCTGAAAATCAACGGATGAAACAAATACAAAGTTAACAAAGAGGATGGGCTGGTTTGCAGGAATATCCCTGGCTAACTCCTTCTACAGAGGTTATTCATTTTATTTATTAATTTTACTTTGTTGCTGTCTCCCGTGTTAGCGAGGAAGCGCAAGGAAATAGACAAAAGAATGACCCAACCCACCCACATACACATGTATATACATACAAGTCCACACATGCAAATATACATACCTACACATCTCAACGTATACATATATATACACACAGACATATACATATCTACACATGTACATAATTCATACTGTCTGCCTTTATTCATTCCCATCGCCACCCCGCCACACATGAAATAACAACCCCCATCCCCCGCATGTGCACAAGGTAATGCTAGGAAAAGACAACAAAGGCCACATTAGTTCATCCTCAGTCTCTAGCTGTCATGTATAATGCACTGAAACCACAGCTCCCTTTCCGGATCCAGGCCCCACAGAACTTTCCATGGCTTTCCCCGGATGATTCACATGCCCTGGTTCAGTCCATTGACAGCACATCAACCCCAGTATACCGCATCGTTCCAATTCACACTAATCCTTGCATGCCTTTCATCCTCCTGCATGTTCAGGCCCCAATCACTCAAAATCTTTTTCAATCCATCTTTCCACCTCCAATTTGGTCTCCCACTTCTCATTCTCTCCACCTCTGAGACATATATCCTCTTTGCCAATCTTTCCTCACTCATTCTCTCCATGTGACCAAACCATTTCAATACACCCTCTTCTGCTCTCTCAACCACACTCATTTTATTACCACTCATCTCTCTTACCCTTTCATTACTTACTCGATCAAACAACCTCACACCACATACTGTCCTCAAACATCTCATTTCCAGCACATCCACCCTCCTCCGAACAACCCTATCTATAGCCCATGCCTGGCAACCATATAACATTGTTGGAACCACTATTCCCTTACACATACCCACTTTTGCTTTCCGAGATAATGTTCTTGCCTTCCACATATTCTTCAACGTTTCCAGAACCTTCGCTCCCTCCCCCACCCTGTGACTCACTTCTGCTTCAGTGGTTCCATCCGCTGCCAAATCCACTCCCAGACATCTAAAACACTTCAATTCTTCCAGTTTTTCTCCATTCAAACTTACCTCCCAATTGACTTGCTCCTCAACCCTACAGTACCTATAAACCTTGCTCTTACTTACATTTGCTCTCAGTTTTCTTCTATCACACATTTTCCCAAACTGTTACCAACTTCAGCAGTTTCTCATCCATATCAGCCACCAGCGCTGTATCAACAGCGAACAACAACAGAATCATTTCCCAAGCCCTCTCATCCACAACAGACTGCATAGTTGCTCCTCTCTCCAAAACTCTTGCATTCACCTCCCTAACAACCCCATCCATAAACAAATTAAACAACCATGGAGACATCAGCACCCCTGCCACAAACCTACATTCACTGGGAACCAATCACTTTCCTCTCTTCCTACTCATGCACATGCCTTACATCCTCGATAAAAACTTTTCACTGCTTCTAGCAACAAGCCTCCCATACCATATACTCTTAATACCATCCACAGAGCATTTCTATCAACTCTATCATATGCCTTATCCAGATCCATAAATACATTTGTTTTTCTAAATGTTTCTCACATACATTCTTCAAAGCAAACACCTGATCCATACATCCTCCACCACTTCTGAAACCACACTGCTGATGCTCAATCTGATGCTCTGTACATGAATTCTCCCTCTCAATCAGTACCCTCCCATATAATTTCCCAGGAATACTCAACAAACTTATACCTCTGTAATTTGAACACTCACCTTTATCCCCTTTGCCTTTGTAAAATGTCACTATGCATGCATTCCACCAATATACTGTATATCCCTGGGGATAGGGAGGAAAGGATACTTCCATGTATACCCTACGTGTCATAGAAGGCGACTAAAGGGGGTGGAAGCAGGGAGCTAGAAAACCTCCCCTACTTGTATTTAACTTTCTAAAGGGGGGAAACAGAAGAAGGAATCAAGTGGGGAGTGCTCATCCTCCTCAAAGGTTCAGATTAGGATGTTTAAATGTGAGTGGATGTAACCAAGATGAGAAAAAAGTAGAGATATGTAGTATGTTTGAGGAAAGGAACCAGGATATTTAGGCTATAAGTGAAAAGAAGCTCAAGGGTAAAGGGGAAGAGTGGTTTGGGAATGTCTTGGGAGTAAAGTCAGGGGTTGGTGACAGGACAAGAGCAAAGGAAGGAGTAGTACTACTCCTGAAGCAGGAGTTGTGGGAGAATGTGATACAGTGTAAGAAAGTAAACTCAAGATTCATATGAGTAAAACTGAAAGTGGATGGAGAGAGATGGGTGATTACTGGTGCCTATACACCTGGTCCTGAGAAGAAAGATCATGAGAAGCAAGTATTTTGGGAGCAGCTGAGTGAGTGTGTTAGCAGCTTTGATGCACAAGACTGAGTTTTAGGGATGTGTGATTTGAATACAAAGGTGAGTAATGTGGCAGGTGAGGGTATAATTGGTGTACATGGAGTGTTCAGTTTTGTAAATGGAAATAGTGAAGAGCTTGTAGATTTATATGCTGAAAAAGGAGTTATTTTTATTTATTTATTTATTTTGCTTTGTCGCTGTCTCCCACGTTAGCGAGGTAGCGCAAGGAAATAGATGAAAGAATGGCCCAACCCACCCACATACACGTGTATACATACACGTCCACACACGCAAATTTACATACCTATACATCTCAGCGTGTACATATATATACACACAGACATATATACACATATACATAATTCATACTGTCTGCCTTTATTTATTCCCATCGCCACCCTGCCACACATGAAATAATAACCCCCTCCCCCCTCATGTGTGCGAGGTAGAGCTAGGAAAAGACAACAAAGGCCGCATTCGTTCACACTCAGTCTCTAGCTGTCATGTAATAATGCACCGAAACCACAGCTCCATTTCCACATCCAGGCCCCACACAACTTTCCATGGTTTACCCCAGACGCTTCACATGCCCTGGTTCAATCCACTGACAGCACGTCGACCCCGGTATACCACATCATTCCAATTCACTCTATTCCTTGCACGCCTTTCACCCTCCTGCATGTTCAGGCCCCGATCACTCAAAATCTTTTTCACTCTATCCTTCCACCTCCAATTTGGTCTCCCACTTCTCCTCGTTTCCTCCACCTCTGACACATATATCCTCTTGGTCTATCTTTCCTCACTCATTCTCTCCATGTGCCCAAACCATTTCAAAACACCCTCTTCTGCTCTCTCAACCACACTCTTTTTATTATCACACATCTCTCTTACCCTATTATTACTTGCTCAGTCAAACCACCTCACACCTCATATTGTCCTCAAACATCTCATTTCCAGCACATCCACCCTCCTCTGCACAACTCTATCTACAACCCACACCTTGCAACCATATAACATTGTTGGAACCACTATTCCTTCAAACATACCCATTTTTGCTTTCCGAGATAATGTTCTCGACTTCCACACATTCTTCAATGCTCCCAGAACTTTCGCCTCCTACTCCACCCTATGCTTCACTTTCGCTTCCATGGTTCCATCTGCTGCCAAATCCACCCCCAGATATCTAAAACAATTCACTTCCTCCACTTTTTCTCCATTCAAACGTACCTCCCAACTGACTTGTCCCTCAACCCTACTGTACCTAATAACCTTGCTCTTATTCACATTTACCCTCAGCTTTCTTCTCTCACACACTTTACCAAACTGAGTCACTAGCTGCTGCAGTTTCTCACATGAATCAGCCACCAGTGCTGTATCATCAGCAAACAACAACTGACTCACTTCCCATGCTCTCTCATCCTCAACAGATTGCATACTTGTCCCTCTTTCCAAAACTCTTGCATTCACCTCCCTAACAACCCCATCCATAAACAAATTAAACAACCGTGGAGACATCACACATCCCTGCCGCAAACCTCACACATCCCTGCCGCAAACCTACATTCACTGAGAACCAATCACTTTCCTCTCTTCCTACACGTACACATGCCTTACATCCTCGATAAAAACTTTTCACTGCTTCTAACAACTTGCCTCCCACACCGTATATTCTTAATACCTTCCACAGAGCAATCTCTATCAACTCTATCATATGCCTTCTCCAGATCCATAAATACCACATACAAATCCATTTGCTTTTCTAAGGAGTTGTCATTGGGAATACTTGGTTTAAAAAGAGATATACATAAGTATATGTATGTAAGTTGGAGAGATGGCCAGAGAGCATTACTGGATTACGTGTCAATTGATAAGCATGTGAAAGAGACACTTTTGGATGTTAATATGCTGAGAGGGGCATCTGGAGGGATGTCTGATCATTATCTTGTGTAGGTGAAGAGTTGTATATGTTTTCAGAAAAGAAAAGAGAATTTTGGGGTGAAAAGAGTGGTGAAAGTTAGTGAGCTTTGAAATAAGACTTGTGTGAGAAAGTACCAGGAGAGACTGAGTGCAGAATGCAAAAGGTGAGAACAAATGACATAAGGGGAGTGGGAGAAGAATGAGATGTATTTAGGGAAGCAGTGATGGCTTGCACAAAAGATGCTTGTGGCATGAGAAGCATGGGAGATGGGCAGATTAGAAAGGATAGTGAGTAGTGGAATGAAGAAGTAAGATTGTTAGTGAAAGAGAAGAGAGAGTCATTTGGATGATTTTTGCAGGGAACTAGTGCAAATGACTGAGAGATGTATAAAATAAAGCAGCAGGATGTCATGAGAAAGGTGCAAGAGGTGAAAAAGAGGGCAAATAAGAGCTGGGGTGAAGGGGTATCAGTATATTTTAGGGAAAATAAATAGATGTTTCGGAATTAATTAAATAAAGTGCATAAGACAAGAGAACAAATGGGAACATCAGTGAAGGAGGTTAATGGGGAGGTAATAACAAGTAGTGGTGAAGTAATAAGGAAATGGAGTGAGTGTTTTGAAGGTTTATTGAGTGCATTTGATGATAGAGAGGCAGATATAAGGTATTTTGGTTGAGGTGGTGTGCGAAATGATAGGGTCAGGGAGAATGGTTTGGTAAATAAGAGATGAGGTAGTGAAAGCTTTGCAGAAGATGAAAACCAGCAAGGTGGCAGGTTGTATTGGCGGGATGGTATTGCAGTGGAATTTATCAAAAAAGGGGGTGACTGCATTACTGATTGGTTGGTAAGGATATTCAATGTATGTATAGTTCTTGGCAAAGTGATTGAGGATTGGCGGAATGCATGCATAGTGCCGTTGTACAGGGGCAAGGGGGATGTGTATGAGTGTTCAAATTACAGAGGTTTGTTGAGTATTCCTAAAAAATTATATGGGAGGGTATTGATTGAGAGGGTAAAGGCATGCAAAGAGCATCAGATTGGGGAAGAGCAGTATGATTCAAGAAGTGGCAGAGGATGTGTAGATCAGGTGTATGTTTTGAAGAATGTATGTGAGAAATACTAAGAAAAAAAGATGCATTTGTATGTAGCATTTATGGATCTGGAAAAGGCATATGATAGGATTCACAGAGATGTTTTGTGGAAGACACAAAGAGCATATGGTGTAGGAGATGAGTTGCTGGAAGCAGTGAAAAGTTTTTACCAAGGATGTAAGGCATGTGGACGAGTAGGAAGAGAGGAAAGTGATTGGTTCTCAGTGACAGCCGGTTTGTGGCAGGGATGCGTGATGTCTCCATGGCTGTTTAATTTGTTTATAGATGGGGTTGTTGGGGAGGTGAATGCAAGAGTTTTAGAGAGAGGGGCAACAATGCAGTCTGTTGTGGATGAAAGGGCTTGGGAAGTGAGTCAGCTGCTGCTTGCTGATGATTACGCACTGGTGGCTGATTCTGGTGACAAACTGCAGAAGGTGGTGACTGATTTTGGTAAAGTGTGCGAAAGAAGAAACCTGTGAGTAAATGAAAATAAGAGCACAGTTATTAGGTTCAGTAGGGTTTCGGGACAAGTTAATTGGGAGGTAAGTTCGAATGAAGAAAAACTGGAGGTAATGAAGTGTTTTAGATATCTGGAAGTGGATTTAGCAACGGATGGAACCATGGAACTGGAGGTGAGTCACAAGGTGGGGGAGGAGGCGAACGTTCTGGGAGTGTTGAAGAATGTGCGGAAGGCGAGAACATTATCTTCGTAAGCATAAATGGGTATGTTTAAAGGAATAGCGGTTCCAACAATGTTATATGGCTGTGAGGCATGGGCTATAGATAGGGTTCTGTGGAGGTGGGTGGATGTGCTGGAAATGAAATATCTGAGCACAATATGTGGTGTGAGGTGGTTTGATTGAGTAAGTAATGAAAGGGTAAGAGAGATGTGTTCTAATAAAAACAGTGTGGTTGAGAGAGCTAAAATGGGTGTGTTGAAATGGTTTGGTCACATGGAAAAAATGAGTGAGGAAAGATTGATAAAGAGGATACATGTGTTAGAGGTAGAGGAAATGAGGAAAGGTGGGAAACCAAATTGGAGGTGGAAGGATGGAGTGAAAAAGACTTTGAGCAGTCGGGGCCTAAACATACTGGAGGGTGAAAGGAATAGAGTGAATTGGAACAATCTGGTATACCAGGGTGGACATGCTGTCAATGGATGTGAAGCGTCTGGGGAAACAATGGAAAGTTTTGTGGGACCTGGATGTGGAAAGGGAGCTGTGGTATCAGTGCATTATACAGGATAGCTAGAGACTGAGTGTGAATGAATGTGGCCTTTTTGTCTTTTCCTAGTGTCACCTCGCACATGTGAGGGGGGAGAGAGGGGGCCATTTCATGTGAGGTGGATTGGTGGCAGGAATGGATGAAGGCAGCATGTATGAATATGTACATGTGCATATATGTTTAAGTCTGTGTATACATATGTATGTATATGTTGAAATGTATAGGTATGTATATAAGTGTGTGTGAGTGTTTATGTATATACATGAGTATGTGGGAGGGTTGGGCCATTCTTTCATCTCTTTCCTTGCCCTACCTCGCTAATGCGGTAGACAGCGACAAAGTATGATTAAAAATTAAATAATGCATATATATTTATATGCATATAATAATACATATATATATATATATATATATATATGGGGACAGGGGAGAAAGAATACTTCCCACGTATTCCCTGCGTGTCGTAGAAGGCGACTAAAAGCGAAGGGAGCGGGGAGCTGGAAATCCTCCCCTCTGGTTTTTTTTAATTTTCCAAAAGAAGGGACAGAGAAGGGGGCCAGGTGAGGATATTCCCTCAAAGGTCCAGTCCTCTGTTCTTAACGCTACCTCGCTAATGCGGGAAATGGCGAATAGTATAAAAAAAAATATATATATATATATATATATATATATTATTATTTATTTTTTTATTATACTTTGTCGCTGTCTCCCGCGTTTGCGAGGTAGCGCAAGGAAACAGACGAAAGAAATGGCCCAACCCCCCCCCATACACATGTATATACATACGTCCACACACGCAAATATACATACCTAAACAGCTTTCCATGGTTTACCCCAGACGCTTCACATGCCCTGCTTCAATCCACTGACAGCACGTCAACCCCGGTATACCACATCGCTCCAATTCACTCTATTCCTTGCCCTCCTTTCACCCTCCTGCATGTTCAGGCCCCCATCACACAAAATCTTTTTCACTCCATCTTTCCACCTCCAATTTGGTCTCCCTCTTCTCCTTGTTCCCTCCACCTCCGACACATATATCCTCTTGGTCAATCTTTCCTCACTCATCCTCTCCATGTGCCCAAACCACTTCAAAACACCCTCTTCTGCTCTTTCAACCACGCTCTTTTTATTTCCACACATCTCTCTTACCCTTACGTATATATATATATATATATATATATATATATATATATATATATATATATATATATATATATATATATATATATTACCCCTGGGGATAGGGGAGAAAGAATACTTCCCACGTATTCCCTGCGTGTCGTAGAAGGCGACTAAAAGGGGAGGGAGCGGGGGGCTGGAAATCATCCCCTCTTTTTTTTTTTTTTTTTTTCTTTTTTTTTTTTCCAAAAGAAGGAACAGAGAAGGGGGCCAGGTGAGGATATTCCCTCAGAGGCCCAGTCCTCTGTTCTTAACGCTACCTTGCTAACGCAGGAAATGGCGAATAGTTTGAAAAAAAAAAAAAAAAAAATATATATATATATATATATATATATATATATATATATATATATATATATATATATATATATATATATATATATTGGTATACATGGGGTGTTCAGTGTTGTAAATGGAAATGGTGAAGAGCTTGTAGATTTATGTGCTGAAAAAGGACTGGTGATTGGGAATACCTGGTTTAAAAAGCAAGATATACATAAGTATACGTATGTAAGTAGGAGAGATGGCCAGAGAGCGTTATTGGATTACGTGTTGACAGGTGCGCGAAAGAGAGACTTTTGGATGTTAATGTGCTGAGAGGTGCAACTGGAGGGATGTCTGATCATTATCTTGTGGAGGCTAAGGTGAAGATTTGTATGGGTTTTCAGAAAAGAAGAGTGAATGTTGGCGTGAAGAGTGTGGTGAGAGTAAGTAAGCTTGGGAAGGAGACTTGTGTGAGGAAGTACCAGGAGAGACTGAGTACAGAATGGAAAAGGTGAGAACAATGGAAGTAAGGGGAGTGGGAGAGGAATGGGATGTATTTAGGGAATCAGTGATGGAGTGCGCAAAAGATGCTCGTGGCATGAGAAGCGTGGGAGGTGGGTTAAGTAGAAAGGGTAGTGAGTGGTGGGATGAAGAAGTAAGATTATTAGTGAAAGAGAAGAGAGAGGCATTTGGACAATTTTTGCAGGGAAAAAATGAAATTGAGTGGGAGATGTATAAAAGAAAGAGACAGGAGGTCAAGAGAAAGGTGCAAGAGGTGAAAAAGAGGGCAAATGAGAGTTGGAGTGAGAGAGCATCATTAAATTTTAGGGAGAATAAAAAGATATTCTGGAGGGAGGTAAATAAAGTGCGTAAGACAAGGGAGCAAATGGGAACTTCAGTGAAGGGCGCTAATGGGGAGGTGATAACAAGTAGTGGTGATGTAAGAAGGAGATGGAGTGAGTATTTTGAAGGTTTGTTGAATGTGTTTGATGATAGAGTGGCAGATATAGGGTGTTTTGGTCGAGGTGGTGTGCAAAGTGAGAGGGTTAGGGAAAATGATTTGGTAAACAGAGAAGAGTTGTAAAAGCTTTGCAGAAGATGAAAGCCGGCAAGGCAGCAGGTTTGGATGGTATTGCAGTGGAATCTATTAAAAAAGGGGGTGACTGTATTGTTGACTGGTTGGTAAGATTATTTAATGTATGTATGACTCATGGTGAGGTGCCTGAGGTTTGGCGGAATGCATGCATAGTGCTATTGTACAAAGGCAAAGGGGATAAGAGTGAGTGCTCAAATTACGGAGGTATAAGTTTGTTAAGTATTCCTGGTAAATTATATAGGAGGGTATTGATTGAGAGGGTGAAGGCATGTACAGAGCATCAGATTGGGGAAGAGCAGTGTGGTTTCAGAAGTGGTAGAGGATGTGTGGATCAGGTGTTTGCTTTGAAGAATGTATGTGAGAAATACTTAGAAAAGCAAATGGATTTGTATGTAGCATTTATGGATCTGGAGAAGGCATATGATAGAGTTGATAGAGATGCTCTGTGGAAGGTATTAAGAATATATGGTGTGGGAGGCAAGTTGTAAGAAGCAGTGAAAAGTTTTTATCGAGGATGTAAGGCATGTGTACTTGTAGGAAGAGAGGAAAGTGATTGGTTCTCAGTGAATGTAGGTTTGCGGCAGGGATGTGTGATGTCTCCATGGTTGTTTAATTTGTTTATGGATGGGGTTGTTAGGGAGGTGAATGCAAGAGTTTTGGAAAGAGGGGCAAGTATGAAGTCTGTTGTGAATAAGAGAGCTTGGGAAGTGAGTCAGTTGTTGTTCGCTGATGATACAGCGCTGGTGGCTGATTCATGTGAGAAACTGCAGAAGCTGGTGACTGAGTTTGGTAAAGTGTGTGAAAGAAGAAAGTTAAGAGTAAATGTGAATAAGAGCAAGATTATTAGGTGCAGTAGGGTTGAGGGTCAAGTCAATTGGGAGGTAAGTTTGAATGGAGAAAAACTGGAGGAAGTAAAGTGTTTTAGATATCTGGGAGTGGATCTGGCAGTGGATGGTATCATGGAAGTAGAAGTGAATCATAGGGTGGGGGAGGGGGCGAAAATCCTGGGAGCCTTGAAGAATGTGTGGAAGTCGAGAACATTATCTCGGAAAGCAAAAATGGGTATGTTTGAAGGAATAGTTGTTCCAACAATGTTGTATGGTTGCGAGGCATGGGCTATGGATAGAGTTGTGCGCAGGAGGGTGGATGTTCTGCAAATGAGATCTTTCAGGGCAATGTGTGGTGTGAGGTGGTTTGATCGAGTAAGTAATGTAAGGGTAAGAGAGATGTGTGGAAATAAAAAGAGCGTGGTTGAGAGAGCAGAAGAGGGTGTTTTGAAATGGTTTGGGCACATGGAGAGAATGAGTGAGGAAAGATTGACCAAGAGGATATATGTGTCGGAGGTGGAGGGAATGAGGAGAAGTGGGAGACCAAATTGGAGGTGGAAAGATGGAGTGAAAAAGATTTTGAGTGATCGGGGCCTGAACATGCAGGAGGGTGAAAGGCGGGCAAGGAATAGAGTGAATTGGATCGATGTGGTATACCGGGGTTGATGTGCCGTCAGTGGATTGAATCAGGGCATGTGAAGCGTCTGGGGTAAACCATGGAAAGTGGTGTGGGGCCTGGATGTGGAAAGGGAGCTGTGGTTTCGGGCATTATTGCATTATACTTCCCACGCATTCCTCATGTGTCGTACAAGGCGACTATAGGGGACGGGAGCGGGGGGCTAGAAACCCTCCCCTCCTTGTATTTCAACTTTATAAAAGGGGAAACAGAAGGAGTCACGCGGGGAGTGTTCATCTTCGAAGGCTCAGATTGGGGTGTCTGTGTGTGGATGTAACCAAGATGAGAAAAAAAGAGATAGGCAGTATGTTTGAGGAAAGCAGCCTGGATGTTTTGGCTCTGAGTGAAACAAAGCTCAAGGGTAAAGGGGAAGAGTGGTTTGGGAATGTCTTGGGAGTAAAGTCAGGGGTTAATGACTGGACAAGAGCAAGAGAAGAAGTAGCACTACTACTGAAACAGGAGTGGTGGGAGTATGTGATAGAGTGTAAGAATGTAAACTTTAGATTGATATGGGTAAAACTGAAACTGGATGGAGAGAGATTGGGTGATTATTGGTGCATATGCAGCTGGGCATGAGAAGAAAGATCATGAGAGGGAAGTGTTTTGGGAGCAGCTGTATGAGTGTGTTAGTAGTTTTGATGCACGAGACTGGGTTATAGTGATGAATGATTTGAATGCAAAGGTGAGTAATGTGGCAGTTGAGGGAATAATTGGTGTACAAGAGGTGTTCAGTGTTGTAAATGGAAATGGTAAAGAGCTTGTAGATTTATGTGCTGAAAAAGGACTGGTGAATGGGAATACCTGATTCAAAAAGAATGATATACATAAGTATATGTATGTAAGTAGGAGAGATGGTCAGAGGGCGTTATTGGATTACGTGTTAATTGATAGGCGCGCGAAAGAGAGACTTTGGAATGTTAATGTGCTGAGAGGTGCAACTGGAGGGATGTCAGATCATTATCTCGTGGAGGCTAAGGTGAAGATTTGTATAGATTTTCAGAAAAGAAGAGAGAATGATGAGGTGAAAAGAGTAGTGAGAAAAAGTGGGCATGGGAAGGAGACTTGTGTGAGGAAGTACCATGAAAGACTGAGTAAAGAAGGAGAAAAGGTGAGAACAAAGGACATAAGGGGACTCAGTGGGGGAGGAATGGGATATATTTAGGGAAGCGATGATGGCTTTCGCAAAAGATGCTTGTGGCATGAGAAGAGTGGGAGGTGGGCAGATTACAAAGGGTAGTGAGTGGTGGGATGAAGAAGTAAGATTATTTGTGAAAGAGAAGAGAGAGGTATTTGGACAATTTTTGACAGGGAAATAATGCAAATGACTGGGAGATATATAAAAGAAAGAGGCAGGAGGTCAAGAGAAAGGCACAAGAGGTGAAAAAGAGGGCAAATAAAAGTAAAGGTGAGAGAGTATCATTAAATTTTAGGGAGAATAAAAAGATGTTTTGGATGGAGGTAAATAAAGTGCATAAGACAAGGGATCAAAGGGAACTTCAGTGAAGGGGGCTAATGGGGAGGTGATAAGTAGTGGTGATGTGAGAAGATGGAGTGAGTATTTTGAAAGTTTGTTGAATGTGATTGATGATAGAGTGGCAGATATAGGGTGTTTTGGTCGAGGTGGTATGTAAAGTGAGAGGGTAAGGGAAAATGATTTGGTAAACAGAGAGGAGGCAGTAAAAGCTTTGCGGAAGATGAAAGCCAGCAAGGCAGCGGGTTTGGATGGTCTTGCAGTGGAATTATTTGAAAAATGGGGTGACTGTATTGTTGACTGGTTGGTAAGGTTATTTAATGTATGTATGACTCATAGTGAGGTGCCTGAGGATTGGCAGAATGCTTGCATAGTGCCATTGTACAAAGGCAAAGGGGATAAAAGTGACTGCTCAAATTACAGAGGTATAAGTTTGTTGAGAATTCCCGGGAAATTATAAGGGAGGGTATTGATTGAGAGTGTGAAGGCATGTGCAGAGCATCAGATTGGGGAAGAGCAGTGTGGTTTCAGAAGTGGTAGAGGATGTGTGGATCAGGTGTTTGCTTTGAAGAATGTATGTGAGAAATACTTAGAAAAGCAAATGGATTTGTATGTAGCATTTACGGATCTGGAGAAGGCATATGATAGAAATGAGAGAGATGCTCCGTGGAAGGTATTAAGAATATATGGTGTGGGAGGCAAGGTGTTAGAAGAAGTGAAAAGTTTTTATTGCGGCTGTAAAGCATGTGGACGTGTAGGAAGAGAGGAAAGTGATTGGTTCTCAGTGAATGTAGGTTTGTGGCAGGGGTGTTTGATGTCTCCATGGTTGTTTAATTTGTTTATGGAAGGGGTTGTTAGGGTGGTGAATGCAAGAGTTTTGAAAAGAGGA
>NC_092252.1:23912573-24000519 GCF_036320965.1 Panulirus ornatus | reverse complement strand
ACAGAGAAGAGGTAGTAAAAGCTTTGCGGAAGATGAAAGCCGGCAAGGCAGCAGGTTTGGATGGTATTGCAGTGGAATTTATTAAAAAAGGGGGTGACTGTATTGTTGACTGGTTGGTAAGGTTATTTAATGTATGTATGACTCATGGTGAGGTGCCTGAGGATTGGCGGAATGCGTGCATAGTGCCATTGTACAAAGGCAAAGGGGATAAGAGTGAGTGCTCAAATTACAGAGGTATAAGTTTGTTGTGCATTCCTGGGAAATTATATGGGAGGGCATTAATTGTGAGGGTGAAGGCACGTACAGAGCATGAGATTGGGGAAGAGCAGTGTGGTTTCAGAAGTGGTAGAGGATATGTGGATCAGGTGTTTGCTCTGAAGAATGTATGTCAGAAATACTTACAAAAGCAAATGGATTTGTATGTAGCATTCAAGGATCTGGAGAAGGCATATGATAAAGTTGATAGAGATGCTCTGTGGGGGTATTAAGAATACATGGTGTGGGAGGCAAGTTCTTAGAAGCAGTGAAAAGTTTTTATCAGGGATGTAAGGCATGTGTACATATAGGAACATATAGGAAGAGAGGAAAGTGATTGGTTCTCAGTGAATGTTGGTTTGCGGCAGAGATGTGTGAGGTCTCCAAGGTTGTTCAATTTGTTTATGGATGGGGTTGTTAGGGAGGTGAATGCAAGATTTTTGGAAAGAGGGGCAAGTATGCAGTCTGTTGTGGATGAGAGAGCTTGGGAAGTGAGTCAGTTGTTGTTCACAGATGATACAGCGCTGGTGGCTGATTCGGGTGAGAAACTGTAGAAGCTGGTGACTGAGATTGTAAAAGTGTGTGAAAGAAGAAAGCTGAGAGTAAATGTGAATAAGAGCAAGGTTATTAGGTACAGTAGGGTTGAGGGTCAAGTCAATTGGGAGGTAATTTTTAATGGAGAAAAACTGGCAGAAGTGAAGTGTTTTAGATATCTGGGAGTGGACTGAAATATGGAAGTGGATGTGAATCATAGGGTTGGGGAGGGGGCGAATGTTCTGGGAGCGTTGAAGAATGTGTGGAAGTCGAGAACATTATCTTGGAAAGCAAAAATGGGTATGTCTGAAGGAATAGTGGTTCAAAACAATGTTATATGGTTCCGAGGCATGGGCTATAGATAGAGTTGTGCAGAGGAGGAAGGATGTGTTGGAAATGAGATGTTTGAGGACAATATGTGGTATGAGGTGGTTTGACTGAGTAAGTGGTGAAAGGGTGAGAGATGTTTGGTAATAAAAAGAGTGTGGTTGAGAGAGCAGAAGAGGGTGTTTTGAAACTGTTTGGTCACATGGAGAGAATGAGTGAAGAAAGATTGACAAAGAGGATATATGTGTCATTCTCCCTGACCCTCTCACTTCGCATACCACCTCGACCAAAACACCCTATGTCTACCACTCTATCATTTAACATATAAAACAAACCTTCAAAATACTCACTCCATCTCCTTCTCACATCACCACTACTTATTATCACCTCCCCATTAGCCTCCTTCACCGATGTTCCAATCTGTTCTTGTCTTGAGCACTTTATTTACCTCCTTCAATAACATCTTTTTATTCTCCTTAAAATTCAATGATACTCTATCACCTCAACTCTCATTTGCCCTCTTTTTCACCTCTTGCACCTTTCTCTTGACCTCCTGCCTCTTTCTTTTATACATCTCCCAGTCACCTGCACTATTTCCTGCAAAAATCATCCAAATCCCACTCTCTTCTCTTTCACTAATAATCTTACTTCTTCATCCCACCACTCACTACCCTTTCTAATCTGCCCACCTTCCTAGCTCCTCATGCCACAAGCATCTTTTGCACAAGTCATCACTGCTTCCCTACATACATCCCATTCCTCCTCCACTCCCCTTATGTATATCTCTCTTTTTAAACCAAGTACTCCCAATCACCAGTCCTTTTTCAGCTCACAAATCCACATTATCTTTCATGGCTTGCTCATTGTTTTTTATAATGTACAATGAACATTCATACATATTACCTTGCATCGCTTACTTAACACTGTAAGCAAAACGTGTCTTTTATTTACTGGTCTAACAATACTTGCATTCTTGGGGTAAGCACAAATCTTGGCTCTACTTGTTCTCATACTTCATTTCCTTCATCATTTCTACAATCAGGCCTTTTAAATACAATAGTGACAATACCCTGTGTCCAGAGAGTTTTAGTTTAAGTAGAAGTTTGTTCCATGGTCAATTTTTCTATTCCATATATTTTGCATGCTTTCCATTAAAAAGCTTCATTTGTCAAAACTTACATTTATAGCTGCCCATACCTCTGATACAGCTTTCAGTACTAAAGCTTTTGTTAGTATTCTTCATCCAAAACCATCTGATAAGCCTCCTTTCTTTAGCTTAGTCCTTCTTTCTACTGACATGCCCATCACTAATTCCCATATAATCAAATGCGTTTCTTACAACTCTAATCACCAAACCTAAGAAGGTAAAAATAAGTAGGTCACCTAAGCATAAACTTCTGGGAACTGGATATCCCTATCCTAGGCCAGCCTCTTAAGCTGAGAACCCCAGTTCTGCAAAACTGCATCTACAAAAGATGTACGGCTGTATGCACCTGACCTACTCTATGTACTACAATGAAGTTGAGGATAAGACTGATAACAAAATAGAATCACAGTCACTAATATTTCTGGCAGCTATAAAATCATCAGCAGTTGCATAACTTCAAATATATTCAATGAACTTTAAGGTCAGTAACATGTTAGTTATCCTTAGCCATGAGAACTCCCTGTCAATATATTAAACTGGTGCTGTTTTTTTCTTAAACTAGATCAAGACACCACTGTGATAGCAGGTTGTTTCCCAGTTCATGAACCATGTTATGATCTCAATGGCCTTAAATCAGTTTCATGACAAAAGGAAAATAATTTCAGGCTATGGCTTTCACAAAGGAATCCAGGTGACTAGAAGTTTTCTTTACATTCTTCATTTACCAATACCTATTGACCTATCTATATCTCTGATGCCTGTTCCCATTGCTGTTGAACTCTAGTGCCGCTTCTTAGCATTTATCATTGGCAGAGAGCAAATCTCGTGCAATGTTTCTGTTGGCTCCTACCTTAAGTTCCTACCAACTACTTCTACATAATGTTCCAACCTACTACTTCAACCAGATGCTTCCGCCTAATGTTCCTACTAACTACCACTCCCTAATGCTTCTAACTCTTCACACAAGAAATACTGCCTTCACAAGGAAGGTATCCATACATGTGAAAAGCCTGAACAAGAATGCTGTGTTACCTTCAGGGCAAAGGAAAGCCTCTGGTAAGATACTTTCATATAGTGGCAGACTGAAAATAAAGCACCATTCTATTCATCAACATGTACATCATCTAGGAACTCTTATAATATTTGGTTGTTTGTGGTGATGGTCAGAGTACAACACAGTGATTGGTTTTGCAGATTCTTCCAATGGCTTTAATGCCCAAAATGAACCATGAATGGGAATTCTAACTATGTGAACTTGGTTTGCTGTCAGGTTTGGAAAATTAACACGGGACAAATCTAATTCCTTCTTGACCAAATTCTTAGAAACCCTGCAATCTAATAATCAGTGTGGCATTAACAAATTTCAGCTACCAAAGGTTATGTCTACTCAAGATTTACAACAACAACTACAGCTATTCCCTCCACCTTTATGTTCTTTACATGCAGCTTCTGGTACTAAAAGTAGGTGCTAATTAACAGATTACTAAAATATCATATGTATGGTGAGGAGATGAGAAAATACAGGCCACAGCTGGCTGTTAAAATTAATCTGTATACTACATATTTGCTCATATATTAAGGCCAAAAGCAAAGGTTATAACAATAATATGTGTAACTGTTACCATTTTTCCAAATATATAGAAATGTGGTCCATATTCAATAATAAAAACATATTTAATGACTTTTCCTCCTTATCATGTTTGCCTTTTCCCACATTCAAAGCAGTGTGACATAGAAGAATCTTTTGAAGACATTTCAATCAGTGACCACTTTCATACAATTAAATGATGCAAACCCAACAGTAACACCCAAAGCATTTGTATAAAAAGTCTCCAGGAAGGATAGGTGGTTATATCAGTGAAGCAGTTGTCATCAGTGTGTACTACAATATAAAAATGAATGAAACTTATGAGGGTTGCTTCAGAAAGCATCCATAAGAGCAGATCCTGGGAGAATAAATGACAAAAAATGATCATATAGAAAAACAAAAAACTTTTAAAAGACAGTGCAGAAAGATAATGTATGGCATGAAAATGTGCCCTAGAGAGTGTGAGAGGCAAAAGAGGTTGCAATGAGAAACTCAGTTATGTGTGAAGAAACTCCTTTCTGCATGCTAATAGTAAATGCCTGAATGAAACCTATATGCTTCCAGTCTTCTTCAATCAAAGGAGTGGGGCACTAACAAGGAAAGTCCAACTCCATTAGCTATCAGTATTCCTTGAAAACACTTGTGTAAATAAGCCAATTAGTGCCTTTAAAAGCACATAACAGACAATGAGTTGTTATTCCCTATCCATGACTAACTCATGGTGAGAGTGTCAGCTAACCAGTACAGAAATAACATTTTCTTTCAGGCTGGATAAACTACACAAAATCAGTCTCTGGGAAGAAATATTCTTCTGTGCTCAACAGAGCTTGATGGACAGATGGTCCATTAAATGGAAAGATGGCTACACTCATTTGATTTATAATAAATCAAGGCAAGTATGAATCCACACATCTCCCATCCTAAAATGAGATAGACTTTGGTCTAAACCCTGGTTAACTTACAAAGACTGTAAAACTTTATCAGGTAAAAATGACTCCTATTAGAACAACAAATGTCATCATTGGAGCTGAAAAAAATAAATTCCCTCTAGAACATTTGAAAACGTGGAGCCCATATATCATTCAATCAAATGATGTTGCCTTGTCTGCAAAACAGGCTGCTAAACAAGTTATTACCAGATGCCAGACATGAACAAAACTTTCAGTACATGCCACTTGTAAGTACCAAATGCAAAGTATCTCCTGTATAAAGTACTGAATGCAAAGTAAATGGGCCAGCAAGTAACAAATTGAAAATCTCAATCGCATGACTTCATTCAGCTAACCTCTAATCATCTGGAAACAAACTTGTATCACATGTAATGGATAAGGAAAAAGAGTGCCACTGAATTAGCATAACTTTCAGCAAAAACTGTGTTACACTGTTAAGTGTCGTCTTCAATTTTTAGAAAAATATCTCATTTTCTTCTTCTATAAAAAATCTCATAAGACTATTACTACTGTGCCTAATGCCATAGGCTTGGCAAGCAAGAGTTTAACATGTCTGAGTCTGAACCTACTAATTCAAAGGGCTAAAACGTTCACAAATTTTCATTATTACTTCTAAAAATAGTAATGAAGGAAAAGACTTTTTTCAATGTATGGATTAGAATTCAATATATCTCTCATGAAGTTCACAGAAAGCAAAGCTAAAATCCATCTTTAAACAAAGACCCAATACTACATAATATTTGCTAATATACAGGAGTTTCCTCTGAATAACAAAAATGAAGAGCCTAAGACATTATACAGTTGCAGTGTGCTAAGTTTGATGTTCTTATATTCTCTGGTAAATGTCTAAATCTAGTTCGTTTGTGGGTAATCAAAAGGTATGCTTAACACTGCTGTATCTTCATGGGAGAGTTTAAATGGATGCTGTTGTGCTTGCCCACAACTCTTCTTCCAACCTCCTTATTTAAACATAAAACATTTATGCTAGTTAGAATTCTCAACTAGATGTTCTCACTACTGACATGCAACAAGAACTGATGCTGTGATCTCTCCCTATGCTCTTTCAGCTAAATTTCAATATAAAGTTTTCAATCTTGACGTGAATTGAGACCAGGTCTGGGAGATGTAAAATCAAACAAACTGAAGAGGTAAACACTTTCAAACAAACATCAATGAACTATTAAGTGAATCCCAACAAGAACATTGCCTAAAATGATGACATTAACTATAACATGTATTTTTAAAAAGCTCCTCTGCTCTTCAAGCAATAACTAATAATGATGGCTTAAAAACCAAAGAAAAGCATGTTTCCATAGCAAAATGTGAAAGTCTAATACTGAAGCATTATTTGTTTATATCCAGGAAGAAAAGTATTTGTAAATCAATATACTAATCATTCTCCTCTAGGAAATAAAGAAATAATGCAATTTTGTGGAGATGAGGTCCAGTTAAACATAATGTAATGGCTAACAAAAGCAAGATAGCACTTGTGGAAGGGGCAAACAGAATGTGAATGGAAGTTTTTTATGATCAAACAAATATTATTAAGACAGAATAAAGAATACAATATTGTTGACATATATCATCGAAGAACTGTCAAAATCAGCTGTGTTTGTTGTTGTTGTGAACTGGAATGCATTCAAGACTGGAACAGTGAAACAGAAAATTTGGTAAAGAATAGTGATGATGTGAGATTAAGTAGACAAATATAAAAAAAAAAGAGCTTAAAACAGGGAAAATTTTGATAAAAAGACAGTGAGAGAGTACATACCTGGGAAGGTGATTAGGTAAGAAATGTATGAAATCATGCACTGAGATGGATGCAAGGAAAACATTATTAGCATCACTCACCTGCATAAGGGGAAAAAAGCATCTTTGATGAAGAATGATACCAATGATAATGATTAGTAGCTCTAAAATAGGACATTATAGACCCCAAGGGTCTAATGGAACTGTATAGGAGGTCGATATATGTATAAGGGTTGACAAGGTTGATAAAATTCTCGGGGTCAAAAAAGAATTACTTTGAAAGTTTATATAGTTAAATCAAATACAAAATAAAGGAAAGCCAAAGCAGATTTAAATTCTTCAAATGAGAAAATGGTAAACTATGACCTAATGATTATCAGTAAGCACATCTATCTCATTAAGAATATAAACTTCTTCAATCATATGGTATTTTCTGTAAGCCAGTTTGTTTTATACTTGTTCAATTTTGCTGAAGAAGAAAGCCAGCAAGGTGGCAGATTTGGATGGTATTGCAGTGGAATTTATCAAAGAAAGGGGGTAACTGTGTTGTTTTTAAGTTGGTAAGGATATTCAATGTACGGATCATGCATCCCTGCCACAAACCGACACTGACTGGGAACCAATCACTTTCCTCTCTTCCTACTCGTTCACATGCCTTACATCCTTGGCAAAATCCTTTCACTGATAGCAACTTACTTCCCACACCATATACTCTTAAAACCTGCCACAAAGCATCTCTATCAACCCTATCATATGCCTTCTCCAGATCCATAAATGCTACATTAAATCCACCTGTTTTTCTAAGTATTCCTCACATACAGTCTTCAGAGCAAACACTTGATCCACAAATCCTCTACCTCTTCTGAAACCACACTGCTCTTCCCCAATCTGATGCTCTGTACATGCCTTTACCCTATAAATCAATACTGCCTTTGTACAATGGCACTATGCGTGCATTCTGCCAATCTTCAGGCACTTCACCATGATCCATACATACAATGAATATCCTTACCAACCAATCAACAACACAGTCACCCCCTTTTTTTATAAATTCCACTGCAATACCATCCAAACCCGCCGCCCTGCCAGCTTTCATTTTCCACAAAGCTTTCACTACCTCTTCTCTGTTCACCAAACAATTCTCCCTGGCCCTCTCACGTCACACACCACCACGACCAAAAGACCCTATATCTACACTCTATCATCAAACACTTTCAACAAAACTTCAAAATATTCACTTCTTCAATACTTGTTTATTACCTCCCCATTTGCTCCTTTCACCCATGTTCCCATTTGTTCTCTTTTCTCATGCACACTATCTACCTCTTTCCAAAACATCTTTTTATTCTCCCTGAAATTTACATATATGTACATCTATTTATTTATAATACTTTGTCACCGTCTTCTGCACTGGTGAGGTAGTGCAAGGAAACAGACGAAAGAATGGCAAAACCCAGCCACATACACATGTATATACATACACATCCACACGCACACATATACATACCTATACATTTCAACATATACATACATATACATACACAGACAAATACATATTTACACATGTACATATTCATACTTGCTGCATTCATCCATTCCCATGGCCATCCTGCCACACATGAAATGGCAGCCCCTGAGTGCACGCGAGGTAGCGCTAAGAAAAGACAAAAAAGGCCACAATTGTTCACACTTAGTCTCTAGCTGTCATGTATAATGCACCAAAACAACAGCTCTCTTTCCACATCCAGGCCCCACAATACTTTCCATGGTTTATCCATTGACAGCAAGTCCATCCTGGTATACCACATCATTCCAATTCACTCTATTCTTTGCATGCCTTTCACCCTCCTGTATGTTCAGGTCCCAATCGCTCAAAATCTTTTTCACTCCATACTTCCACCTTCAATTTCGTCTTCCACTTCTCCTTGTTCTCTCCACCTCTGACACATATATCCTCTTTGTCAATCTTTCCTCACTCATTCTCTCCATGAGACCAAACCATTTCAATACACCCTCTTCTGCTCTCTCAACCACACTACTTTTTATTACCTTACATCTCTCTTACCCTTTCATTACTTACTCAATCAAACCACCTCACACCACATATTGTCCTCAAACATCTCACCTCCAACACATCCACCCTCCTCCGCACAACCCTCGCAAACATATAACATATAACATTGTTGAAACCACTCATTTTTGCTCTCTGAGATAACGTTCTCACCTTCCACACATTTTTCAACGCTCCCAGAACCTTCACCCCCTCACCCACTCTGTAACTCACTTCTGCTTCCATGGTTCCATCTGCTGCTAAATCCACTACCAGATATCCAAAACTCTTAACTTCCTCCAGTTTTTCTCCATTTAAACTTACCTCCCACTTGACTTGTCCCTCAACCCTAATGAACCTAATAACCTTGCTCTTAATCATATTTACTCTCAACTTTCTTCTTTCACACACTCTATCAAACTCAGTTACCTGCTTCTGCAGTTTTTCATCCGAATAAGCCACCAGACTGTATAATCAGCAACCAACTGACTTCCTTCCTAAGTCCTCTCATCCACAACAGACTGCATACTTGCCCCCTCTCCAGAACTCTTGCATTCACCTCCCTAACCACACCATCCATAAACAAATCAAACAAACACGGAAACATCACGCATCCCTGCCATAAACTGACATTCACTGTGAACCAATCACTTTCCTCTCTCCCTACTCACACATATGTCTTACATCCTCGATAAAAACTTCTCACTGCTTCTATTAACTTACATCTCACACCATATACTCTTAATATCTTTCACAGAGCATCTCTAACAACTCCATCATATGCCTTCTCCAGATCCATAAATGCTACATATATATTCATTACTCTTTCTAAGTATATTTATTATATCTATTTTGCTTTGTCACTGTCTCCCGCATTAGCGAGGTAGCGCAAGGAAACAGACGAAAGAATGGCTCAACCCACCCACATACACATGTATATACATAAACGTCCACACACGCAAGTATACATCTCAATGTACACATATATATACACACAGACATATACACATATACACATGTACATAATTCATAATGTCTGCCTTTATTTATTCCCATCACCACCTCGCCACACATGGAATAACAACCCCCTTCCCCCTCATGTGTGCGACGTAGCTCTAGGAAAAGACAACAAAGGCCCCATTCGTTCACACTCAGTCTCTAGCTGTCATGTAATAATGCACTGAAACCACAGCTCCCTTTCCACATCCAGGCCCCACACAACTTTCCATGGTTTACCCCAGACGCTTCACATGCCCTGGTTCAATCCATTGACAGCATGTCGAACCCGGTATACCACATGGTTCCAATTCACTCTATTCCTTGCATACCTTACACCCTCCTGCATGTTCAGGCCCCAATCACTCAACAGATTTTTCACTCCATCTTTCCACCTCCAATTTGGTCACCCACTTCTCCTTGTTCCCTCCGCCTCTGACACATATATCCTCTTGGTCAATCTTTCCCCACTCATTCTCTCCATGAGACCAAACCATTTCAAAACACCCTCTTCTGCTCTCTCAACCACACACTTTTTATTTCCACATATCTCTCTTACCCTTACATTACTTACTCGATCAAACCACCTCACACCACATATTGTACTCAAACATCTCATTTCCAGCACATCCACCCTCCTCCGCACAACTCTATCCATAGCCCACGCCTCGCAACCATACAACATTGTTGGAATCACTATTCCTTCAAACATACCCATTTTTGCTTTCTTAGATAATGTTCTCGACTTCCACACATTCTTCAAGGCTCCCAGGATTTTCGCCCCCTCCCACACCCTATGATTCACTTCTACTTCCATGGTTCCATCCGCTGCCAGATCCACTCCCAGATATCTAAAACACTTTACTTCCTCCAGTTTTTCTATATTTACACTTACCTCCCAAATGACTTGACCCTCAACCCTACTGTACCTAATAACCTTGCTCTTATTCACATTTACTCTTAACTTTCTTCTTTCACACACTTTCCCAAACTCAGTCACCAGTTTCTGCAGTTTCTCACATGAATCAGCCACCAGCGCTGTTTCATCAGCGAACAACAACTGACTCACTTCCCAAGCTCTCTCATCCACAACAGACTGCATACTTGCCCCTCTTTCCAAAACTCTTGCATTCACCTCCCTAACAACCCCATCCACAAACAAATTAAACAACCATGGAGACATCACACACCCCTGCCGCAAACCTACATTCACTGAGAACCAATCACTTTCCTCTCTTCCTACACGTACACATGCCTTACACCCTTGATAAAAATTTTTCACTGCTACTAACTACTTGCCTCCCACATCATATATTCTTAATACCTTCCACAGAGCATCTCTATCAACTCTATCATATGCCTTCTCCAGATCCATGAATGCTACATACAAATCCATTTGCTTTTCTAAGTATTTCTCACATGCATTCTTCAAAGCAAACACCTGATCCACACATCCTCTACCACTTCTGAAACCACAATGTTCTTCCCCAATCTGATGCTCTGTACATGTCTTCACCCTCTCAATCAATACCCTCCCATATAATTTACCAGGAATACTCAACAAACTTATACCTCTGTAACTTGAGCACTCACTCTTATCCCCTTTGCCTTTGTACAATGGCACTATGCAAGCATTCTGCCAATCCTCAGGCACCTCACCATGAATCATACATACATTAAATAACCTTACCAACCAGTCAACAATACAGTCACCCCCTTTTTTAATAAATTCCACTGCAATACCATCCAAACCTGCTGCCTTGCCGGCTTTCATCTTCCACAAAGCTTTAACTACTTCTTCTCTGTTTACCAAATCATTTTCCCTAACCCTTTCTAAGTATATATATATATATATTATCCCTGGGGATAGGGGAGAAAGAATACTTCCCATGTATTCCCTGCATGTCGCAAAAGGACACTAAAAGGGGAGGGAGCAGGGGGCTGGAAATCCTCCCCTTTCGTTTTCAATTTTCCAGAAGGAACAGAGAAGGGGGCCAAATGAGGATTTCACTCAAAGGCTCAGTCCTCTATTCTTAATGCTACCTCACTAACGCGTGAAATGGCAAATAGCATGAAGAAATAGAATATATATACATATATACATTATTTATTTATTTTCATCTTGCTTAGTCGCTGTCTCCCGCGTTAGCGAGGTAACGCAAGGAAACAGACGAAAGAATGGCCAAACCCGCCCACATACACATGTATATACATACACGTCCACACATGCAAATATACATACCTATATATCTCAATGTACACATATATATACACACACAGACATATACATATATACACATGTACATAATTCATACTCCCTGCCTTTATTTGTTCCCATCGCCACCTCGCCACACTTGGAATAACAACCCCCTCACCCCTCATGTGTGCGAGGTAGCGCTAGGAAAACACAACAAAGGCCTCATTCGTTCACACTCACTCTCTAGCTGTCATGTAATAATGCACTGAAACCACAACTCCCTTTCCACATCCAGGCCCCACACGCTTTCCATGGTTTACCCCAGACGCTTCACATGCCCTGGTTCAATCAATTGACAGCAGGTCGACCCCGGTATACCACATCGTTCAAATTCACTCTATTCCTTTCACGCCTTTCACCCTCCTGCATGTTCAGGCCTCGATCACTCATAATCTTTTTCACTCCATCTTTCCACCTCCAATTTGGTCTCCCACTTCTCATCGTTCCCTCCACCTCTGACACATATATCCTCTTGAACAATCTTTCCCCACTCATTCTCTCCATGTGACCAAACCATTTCAAAACACCCTCTTCTGCTCTCTCAACCACACTCTTTTTATTTCCACACATCTCTCTCACCCTTACATTACTTACTCAATCAAAACACCTCACACCAGATATTGTCCTCAAACATCTCATTTCTAGTACATCCACCCTCCTGCGCACAACTCTATCCATAGCCCACGCCTCGCAACCATACAACATTGTTGGAACCACTATTCCTTCAAACATACCCATTTTTGCTTTCCGAGATAATGTTCTCGACTTCCACACATTCTTCAAGGCTTACAGAATTTTCGCCCCATCCCCCACCCTATGATTCACATCCGCTTCCATGGTTCCATCCGCTGCCAGATCCACTCCCACATATCTAAAAACTTTGCTTCCTCCAGTTTTTCTCCATTCAAACTTACCTCCCAATTGACTTGACCCTCAACCCTACTGTACCTAATAACCTTGCTCTTATTCACATTTACTCTTAACTTTCTTCTTTCACACACTTTACCAAACTCAGTCACCAGCTTCTGCAGTTTCTCACATGAATCAGCCACCAGCGCTGTATCATCAGCGAACAACAACTTACTCACTTCCCAAGCTCTCTCATCCACAACAGACTTCATACTTGCCCCTCTTTCCAAAACTCTTGCATTCACCTCCCTAACAACCCCATCCACAAATAAATTAAACAGCCATGGAGACATCACACACCCCTGCTGCAAACCTACATTCACTGAGAACCAATCACTTTCCTCTCTTCCTACACGTACACATACCTTACATCCTAGATAAAAACTTTTCACTGCTTCTAACAACTTGCCTCCCACACCTTATATTCTTAATACCTTCCATAGAGCATCTCTATCAACTTTATCATATGCCTTCTCCAGATCCATAAATGCTACATACAAATCCATTTGTTTTTCTAAGTATTTCTCGCATACATTCTTCAAAGCAAACACCTGATCCACACATCCTCTACCACTTATGAAACCACAATGCTCTTCCCCAATCTGATGCTCTGTACATGCCTTCACCCTCTCAATCAATATCCTCCCATATAATTTACCTGGAATACTCAACAAACTTATACCTCTGTAATTTGAGCACTCACTCTTATCCCCTTTGCCTTTGTACAATGGCACTATGCACGCATTCCGCCAATCCTCAGGCACCTCACCATGAGTCATACATACATTAAATAACCTTACCAACTAGTCAACAATACAGTCACCCCCTTTTTTAATAAATTCCACTGCAATACCATCCAAACCTGCTGCTTTGCCGGCTTTCATCTTCCATAAAGCTTTTACTACCTCTTCTCTATTTACCAAATCATTTTCCTTAACCCTCTCACTTTCCACACCATCTCGACCAAAACACCCTATATCTGCCACTCTATCATCAAACACATTCAACAAACCTTCACAATACTCACTCCATCTCCTTCTCACATCACCACTACTTGTTATCACCTCCCCATTTGCCCCATTCACTGAAGTTCCCATTTGCTCCCTTGTCTTACGCACTTTATTTACCTCCTTCCAAAACATCTTTTTATTCTCCCTGAAATTTAATGATACTCTCTCACCCCAACTCTCATTTGCCCTCTTTTTCACCTCTTGCACCTTTCTCTTAACCTCCTGCCTCTTTCTTTTATACCTCTCCCACTCATTTGCATTTTTTCCCTGCAAAAATCTTTCAAATGCCTCTCTCTTCTCTTTCACTAAAAATCTTACTTCTTCATTCCACCATTTACTACCTTTTCTAATCAACCTCCCACGCTTCTCATGCCACAAGCATCTTTTGCGCAATCCATCACTGCTTCCCTAAATACATCCCATTCCTCCCCCACTTCCCTTACCTCCTTTGTTCTCACCTTTTTCCATTCTGTACTCAGTCTCTCCTGGTACTTCCTCACACAAGTCTCCTTCCCAAGCTCACTTACTCTCACCACTCTCTTCACCCCAACATTCTCTCTTCTTTTCTGAAAACACCCACAAATCTTCAACTTCGCCTCCACAAGATAATGATCAGACATCCCTCCAGTTGCACCTCTCAGCACATTAACATCCAAAAGTCTCTCTTTCATGCATCTATCAATTAACACGTAATCCAATAACGCTCTCTGGCCATCTCTCCTACTTACATACATATACTTATGTATATCTCGCTTTTTAAACCAGGTATTCCCAATTACCAGTCCTTTTTCAGCACATAAATCTATAAGCTCTTCACCATTTCCATTTACAACACTGAACACTCCATGTATACCAATTATTCCCTCAACTGCCACATTACTCACCTTTGCATTCAAATCACCCATCACTATAACCCGGTCTTGTGCATCAAAACCACGAACACACTCATTCAGCTGTTCCCAAAACACTTGCCTCTCATGATCATTCTTCTCATGCCCAGGTGCATATGCACCAATAATCACCCATCTCTCTCCATCAACTTTCAGTTTTACCCATATCAATCAAGAATTTACTTTCTTACACTCTATCACATACTCCCGCAACTCCTGATTCAGGAGTAGTGCTACTCCTTCCCTTGCTCTTGTCCTCTCACTAACCCTTGACTTTACTCCCAAGAAATTCCCAAACCACTCTTCCCCTTTACCCTTGAGCTTCGTTTCACTAAGAGCCAAGACATCCAGGTGTAAATGGTGGAATGAAGAATTAAGATTATTAGTGAAAGAGAAGAGAGAGGCATTTGGACGATTTTTGCAGGGAAAAAATGCAATTGAGTGGGAGATGTATAAAAGAAAGAGACAGGAGGTCAAGAGAAAGGTGCAAGAGGTGAAAAAGAGGGCAAATGAGAGTTGGGGTGAGAGAGTATCATTAAATTTTAGGGAGAATAAAAAGATGTTTTGGAAGGAGGTAAATAAAGTGCGTAAGACAAGGGAGCAAATGGGAACTTCAGTGAAATGCGCAAATGGGGAGGTAATAACAAGTAGTGGTGATGTGATAAGGAGATGGAGTGAGTATTTTGAAGGTTTGTTGAATGTGTTTGATGATAGAGTGGCAGATATAGGGTGTTTTGGTCGAGGTGGTGTGCAAAGTGAGAGGGTTAGGGAAAATGATTTGGTAAACAGAGAAGAGGTAGTAAAAGCTTTGAGGAAGATGAAAGCTGGCAAGGCAGCAGGTTTGGATGGTATTGCAGTGGAATTTATTAAAGGAGGGGGTGACTGTATTATTGACTGGTTGGTAAGGTTATTTAATGTTTGTATGACTCATGGTGAGGTGCCTGAGGATTGGCAGAATGCGTGCATAGTGCCATTGTACAAAGGCAAAGGGGATAAGAGTGAGTGCTCAAATTACAGAGGTATAAGTTTGTTGAGTATTCCTGGTAAATTATATGGGAGGGTATTGATTGAGAGGGTGAAGGCATGTACAGAGCATCAGATTGGGGAAGAGCAGTGTGGTTTCATAAGTGGTAGAGGATGTGTGGATCAGGTGTTTGCTTTGAAGAATGTATGTGAGAAATACTTAGAAAAGCAAATGGATTTGTATGTAGCATTCATGGATCTGGAGAAGGCATATGATAGAGTTGATAGAGATGCTCTGTGGAAGGTATTAAGAATATATGGTGTGGGAGGCAAGTTGTTAGAAGCAGTGAAAAGTTTTTATCGAGGATGTAAGGTATGTGTACGTGTAGGAAGAGAGGAAAGTGATTGGTTCTCAGTGAATGTAGGTTTGCGGCAGGGGTGTATGATGTCTCCATGGTTGTTTAATTTGTTTATGAATGGGGTAGTTAGGGAGGTAAATACAAGAGTTTTGGAAAGAGGGGCAAATATGTAGTCTGTTGTGGGTGAGAGAGCTTGGAAGGTGAGTCAGTTGTTGCTCGCTGATGATACAGCGCTGGTGGCTGATTCATGGGAGAAACTGCAGAAGCTGGTGATTGAGTTTGGTAAAGTGTGTGAAAGAAAAAAGTTGATGGTAAATGTGAATAAGAGCAGGGTTATTAGGTACAGTAGGGTTGAGGGTCAAGTCAACTGGGAGGTAAGTTTGAATGGAGAAAAACTGGAGGAAGTAAAGTGTTTTAGATATCTGGGAGTGGATCTGGCAGCGGATGGAACCATGGAAGTGGAAGTGAATCATAGAGTTGGGGAGGGGGCAAAAATTCTGGGAGCCTTGAAGAATATTTTGAAGTCAAGAACACTATCTCAGAAAGCAAAAATGGGTATGTTTGAAGGAATAGTGGTTCCAACAAGGTTGTATGGTTGCGAGGTGTGGGCTATGGATAGAGTTGTGTGCAGGAGGGTGGATGTGCTGGAAAGGAGATGTTTGAATACAATATGTGGCGTGAGGTGGTTTGATCGAGTAAATAATGTAAGGGTAAGAGAGATCAGTGAAAATAAAAAGAGTGTGGTTGAGAGAGCAGAAGAGGGTGTTTTGAAATGGTTTGGTCATATGGAGAGAATTAGCGAGGAAAGATTGACCAAGAGGATATATGTGTCAGAGGTGGAGGGAACGAGGAGAAGTGGGAGACCAAATTGGAGGTGGAAAGATGGAGTGAAAAAGATTTTGAGTGATCGAGGCCTGAACATGCAAGAGGGTGAAAGGCATGCAAGGAATAGAGTGAATTGGAACGATGTGGTATACCGGGGTCGACGTGCTGTCAATGGATTGAACCACGGCATGTGAAGTGTCTGAGGTGAACCATGGAAAGGTCTGTGGGGCCTGGATGTGGAAAGGGGAGACCAAATTGGAGGTGGAAAGATGGAGTGAAAAAGATATTGAGTGATCGAGGCCTGAACATGCAAGAGGGTGAAAGGCATGCAAGGAATAGAGTGAATTGGAACGATGTGGTATACCGGGGTCGACGTGCTGTCAATGGATTGAACCAGGGAATGTGAAGTGCCTGGGGTGAACCATGGAAAGTTCTGTGGGGCCTGGATGTGGAAAGGGAGCTGTGGTTTCGGTGCATTATTACATGACAGCTAGAGACTGAGTGTGAACGAATGTGGACTTTGTTGTCTTTTCGTACCGCTACCTCACACACGAGGGGGGAAGGGGGTTCTTATTCCATATGTGGCAAGGTGGCGATGGGAATAAATAAAGGCAGACAGTATATATATACATACATACATATATATATATATATATATATATATATATATATATATATATATATATATATATATATATATATATACACATATATATATATATATATATATATATATATATATATATATATATATATATTTTTTTTTTGTCGCTGTCTCCCGCGTTTGCGAAGTAGCGCAAGGAAACAGACGAAAGAAATGGCAAAACCCACCCCCATACACATGTATATACATACGTCCACACACGCAAATATACATACCTACACAGCTTTCCATGGATTACCCCAGACGCTTCACATGCCTTGATTCAATCCACTGACAGCACGTCAACCCCGGTATACCACATCGCTCCAATTCACTCTATTCCTTGCCCTCCTTTCACCCTCCTGCATGTTCAGGCCCCGATCACACAAAATCTTTTTCACTCCATCTTTCCACCTCCAATTTGGTCTCCCTCTTCTCCTCGTTCCCTCCACCTCCGACACGTATATCCTCTTGGTCAATCTTTCCTCACTCATTCTCTCCATGTGACCAAACCATTACAAAACACCCTCTTCTGCTCTCTCAACCACGCTCTTTTTATTTCCACACATCTCTCTTACCCTTACATTACTTATTCGATCAAACCACCTCACACCACACATTGTCCTCAAACATCTCATTTCCAGCACATCCATCCTCCTGCGCACAACTCTATCCATAGTCCACGCCTCGCAACCATACAACATTGTTGGAACCACTATTCCTTCAAACATACCCATTTTTGCTTTCCGAGATAATGTTCTCGACTTCCACACATTCTTCAAGGCTCCCAGGATTTTCGCCCCCTCCCCCACCCTATGATCCACTTCCGCTTCCATGGTTCCATCCGCGGCTAGATCCACTCCCAGATATCTAAAACACTTCACTTCCTCCAGTTTTTCTCCATTCAAACTCACCTCCCAATTGACTTGACCCTCAACCCTACTGTACCTAATAACCTTGCTCTTATTCACATTTACTCTTGACTTTCTTCTTTCACACACTTTACCAAACTCAGTCACCAGCTTCTGCAGTTTCTCACATGAATCAGCCACCAGCGCTGTATCATCAGCGAACAACAACTGACTCACTTCCCAAGCTCTCTCATCCCCAACAGACTTCATACTTGCCCCTCTTTCCAAAACTCTTGCATTCACCTCCCTAACAACCCCATCCATAAACAAATTAAACAACCATGGAGACATCACACACCCCTGCCGCAAACCTACATTCACTGAGAACCAATCACTTTCCTCTCTTCCTACACGTACACATGCCTTACATCCTCGATAAAAACTTTTCACTGCTTCTGACAACTTGCCTCCCACACCATATATTCTTAATACCTTCCACAGAGCATCTCTATCAACTCTATCATATGCCTTCTCCAGATCCATAAATGCTACATACAAATCCATTTGCTTTTCTAAGTATTTCTCACATAAATTCTTCAAAGCAAACACCTGATCCACACATCCTCTACCACTTCTGAAACCACACTGCTCTTCCCCAATCTGATGCTCTGTACATGCCTTTACCCTCTCAATCAATATCCTCCCATATAATTTGCCAGGAATACTCAACAAACTTATACCTCTGTAATTTGAGCACTCACTCTTATCCCCTTTGCCTTTGTACAATGGCACTATGCACGCATTCCGCCAATCCTCAGGCACCTCACCATGAGTCATACATACATTAAATAACCTTACCAACCAGTCAACAATACAGTCACCCCCTTTTTTAATAAATTCCACTACAATACCATCCAAACCTGCTGCCTTGCCGGCTTTCATCTTCCGCAAAGCTTTTACTACCTCTTCTCTGTTTACCAAATCATTTTCCCTAACCCTGGCACTTTGCACACCACCTCGACCAAAACACACTATATCTGCCACTCTATCATCAAACACATTCAACAAACCTTCAAAATACTCACTCCATCACCATCTCACATCACCACTAATTGTTATCACCTCCCCATTTGCGCCCTTCACTGAAGTTCCCAATTGCTCCCTTGTCTTACGCACTTTATTTACCTCCTTCCAGAACATCTTTTTATTCTCCCTAAAATTTAATGATACTCTCTCACCCCAACTCTCATTTGCCCTTTTTTTCACCTCTTGCACCTTTCTCTTGACCTCCTGTCTCTTTCTTTTATACGTCTCCCACTCAATTGCATTTTTTCCCCTGCAAAAATCGTCCAAATGCCTCTCTCTTCTCTTTCACTAATACTCTTACTTCTTCATCCCACCACTCACTACCCTTTCTAATCAACCCACCTCCCACTCTTCTCATGCCACAAGCATCTTTTGCGCAATCCATCACTGATTCCCTAAATACATCCCATTCTTCCCCCACTTCCCTTACTTCCATTGTTCTCACCTTTTTCCATTCTGTACTCAGTCTCTCCTGGTACTTCCTCACACAAGTCTCCTTCCCAAGCTCACTTACTCTCACCACCCTCTTCACCCCAATATTCACTCTTCTTTTCTGAAAACCCATATATATATATATATATATTTTTTTTTTTTTTCATACTATTCGCCATTTCCCGCGATAGCGAGGTAGCGTTAAGAACAGAGGACTGGGCCTTTGAGGGAATATCCTCACCTGGCCCCCTTCTCTGTTCCTTCTTTTGGAAAATTAAAAAAAAACGAGAGGGGAGGATTTCCAGCCCCCCGCTCCCTTCCCTTTTAGTCGCCTTCTACGACACGCAGGAAATACGTGGGAAGTATTTTTTCTCCCCTATCCCCAGGGATAATATATATATTATTTCATTATACTTTGTCGCTGTCTCCCGCGTTTGCGAGGTAGCACAAGGAAACACACGAAAAAAATGGCCCAACCCCCCCCCATACACATGTATATACATACGTCCACACACGCAAATATACATACCTACACAGCTTTCCATGGTTTACCCCAGACGCTTCACATGCCTTGATTCAATCCACTGACAGCACGTCAACCCGGTATACCACATCGCTCCAACTCACTCTATTCCTTGCCCTCCTTTCACCCTCCTGCATGTTCAGGCCCCGATCACACAAAATCTTTTTCACTCCATCTTTCCACCTCCAATTTGGTCTCCCTCTTCTCCTTGTTCCCTCCACCTCCGACACATTTATCCTCTTGGTCAATCTTTCCTCACTCATCCTCTCCATGTGCCCAAACCACTTCAAAACACCCTCTTCTGCTCTCTCAACCACGATCTTTTTATTTCCACACATCTCTCTTACCCTTACGTTACTCACTCGATCAAACCACCTCACACCACACATTGTCCTCAAACATCTCATTTCCAGCACATCCATCCTCCTGCGCACAACTCTATCCATAGCCCACGCCTCGCAACCATACAACATTGTTGGAACCACTATTCCTTCAAACATACCCATTTTTGCTTTCCGAGATAATGTTCTCGACTTCCACACATTCTTCAAGGCCCCCAAGATTTTCGCCCCCTCCCCCACCCTATGATCCACTTCCGCTTCCATGGTTCCATCCGCTTCCATGGTTCCATCCGCTGCCAGATCCACTCCCAGATATCTAAAACACTTCACTTCCTCCAGTTTTTCTCCATTCAAACTCACCTCCCAATTTACTTGACCCTCAACCCTACTGTACCTAATAACCTTGCTCTTATTCACATTTACTCTTAACTTTCTTCTTCCACACACTTTACCAAACTCAGTCACCAGCTTCTGCAGTTTCTCACATGAATCAGCCACCAGCGCTGTATCATCAGCGAACAACAACTGACTCACTTCCCAAGCTCTCTCATCCCCAACAGACTTCATACTTGCCCCTCTTTCCAAAACTCTTGCATTTACCTCCCTAACAAACCCATCCATAAACAAATTAAACAACCATGGAGACATCACACACCCCTGCCGCAAACCTACATTCACTGAGAACCAATCACTTTCCTCTCTTCCTACACGTACACATGCCTTACATCCTCGATAAAAACTTTTCACTGCTTCTAACAACTTTCCTCCCACACCATATATTCTTAATACCTTCCACAGAGCATCTCTATCAACTCTATCATATGCCTTCTCCAGATCCATAAATGCTACATACAAATCCATTTGCTTTTCTAAGTATTTCTCACATACATTCTTCAAAGCAAACACCTGATCCACACATCCTCTACCACTTCTGAAACCACACTGCTCTTCCCCAATCTGATGCTCTGTACATGCCTTCACCCTCTCAATCAATACCCTCCCATATAATTTACCAGGAATACTCAACAAACTTATACCTCTGTAATTTGAGCACTCACTCTTATCCCCTTTGCCTTTGTACAATGGCACTATGCACGCATTCCGCCAATCCTCAGGCACCTCACCATGAGTCATACATACATTAAATAACCTTACCAACCAGTCCACAGTACAGTCACCCCCTTTTTTAATAAATTCCACTGCAATACCATCCAAACCTGCTGCCTTGCCGGCTTTCATCTTCCGCAAAGCTTTCACTACCTCTTCTCTGTTTACCAAATCATTTTCCCTAACCCTCTCACTTTGCACACCACCTCGACCAAAACACCCTATATCTGCCACTCTATCATCAAACACATTCAACAAACCTTATATATATGTCGGAGGTGGAGGGAATGAGGAGAAGTGGGAGACCAAATTGGAGGTGGAAAGATGGAGTGAAAAAGATTTTGTGTGATCGGGGTCTGAACATGCAGGAGGGTGAGAGGAGGGCAAGGAATAGAGTGAACTGAATCGATGTGGTATACCGGGGTTCACGTGCTGTCAGTGGATTGAATCAGGGCATGTGAAGCATATGGGGTAAACCATGGAAAGTTGTGTGGGGCCTGGATGTGGAAAGGAAGCTGTGGTTTCGGGCATTATTGCATGGCAGTTAGAGACTGACTGTGAACGAATGTTGCCTTTGTTGTCTTTTCCTAGTGTTACCTTGCACACATGAAGGGGGAGGGGGATGGTATTCCATGTGTGGCGAGGTGGCGATGGGAGTGAATGGGGGCAGACAGTGTGAATTGTGTGCAGGGGTATATATGTATGTGTCTATGTATGTATATATATGTGTACATTGAGATGTATAGGTATGTATATTTGCGTGTGTGGACATGTGTGTGTGTATACATTGTGTATGGGGGTTGGCTGGGCCATTTCTTTCGTCTGTTTTCTTGCGCTACCTCGCAAACGCGGGAGACAGCGACAAAGCAAAATAAAAAAAAAATAATATATATATATATATATATATATATATATATATATTTTATCCCTGGGGATAGGGGAGAAAGAATACTTCCCACGTATTCCCTGCGTGTCGTGGAAGGCGACTAAAAGGGGAGGGAGTGTGGGGCTGGGAATCCTCCCCTCTCTTTTTTTTTTTTTTAATTTTCCAAAACAAGGAACAGAGAAGGGGGCCAGGTGAGGATATTCCCTCAAAGGCCCAGTCTTCTGTTCTTAATGCTACCTCGCTAACGCGGGAAATGGCAAATAGTTTGAAAGAAAGGATATTTATATATATATATATATATATATATATATATATATATATATATATATATATATATATATATATATATATATATATATATTTTTTTTTTTTTTGCTTTGTCGCTGTCTCCCGCATTTGCGAGGTAGCGCAAGGAAACACACGAAAGAAATGGCCCAACCCACCCCCATACACATGTATATACATACGTCCACACGCAAATATACATACCTACACAGCTTTCCATGGTTTACCCCATACGCTTCACATGCCTTGATTCAATCCACTGACAGCACGTCAACCCCGGTATACCACATCGCTCCAATTCACTCTATTCCTTGCCCTCCTTTCCCCCTCCTGCATGTTCAGGCCCCGATCACACAAAATCTTTTTCACTCCATCTTTCCACCTCCAATTTGGTCTCCCTCTTCTCCTCGTTCCCTCCACCTCCGACACATATATTCTCTTGGTCAATCTTTCCTCACTCATTCTCTCCATGTGCCCGAACCATTTCAAAACACCCTCTTCTGCTCTCTCAACCACGCTCTTTTTATTTCCACACATCTCTCTTACCCTTACATTACTTACTCGATCCAACCACCTCACATCAAACACTGTCCTCAAACACCTCATTTCCAGCACATCCATCCTCCTGTACACAACTCTATCCATAGCCCACGCCTCGCAACCATACAACATTGTTGGAACCACTATTCCTTCAAACATACCCATTTTTGCTTTCCGAGATAATGTTCTCAACTTCCACACATTCTTCAAGGCTCCCAGAATTTTCGCCCCCTCCCCCACCCTATGATCCACTTCCGCTTCCATGGTTCCATCCGCTGCCAGATCCACTCCCAGATATCTAAAACACTTCACTTCCTCCATTCAAACTCACCTCCCAATTGACTTGACCCTCAACCCTACTGTACCTAATAACCTTGCTCTTATTCACATTTACTCTTAACTTTCTTCTTTCACACACTTTACCAAACTCAGTCACCAGCTTCTGCAGGTTCTCACATGAATCAGCCACCAGCGCTGTATCATCAGCGAACAACAACTGACTCACTTCCCAAGCTCTCTCATCCCCAACAGACTTCATACTTGCCCCTCTTTCCAAAACTCTTGCATTCACCTCCCTAACAACCCCATCCATAAACAAATTAAACAACCATGGAGACATCACACACCCCTGCCGCAAACCTACATTCACTGAGAACCAATCACTTTCCTCTCTTCCTACACGTACACATGCCTTACATCCTCGATAAAAACTTTTCACTGCTTCTAACAACTTGCCTCTCACACCATATATTCTTAATACCTTCCACAGAGCATCTCTATCAACTCTATCATATGCCTTCTCCAGATCCATAAATGCTACATACAAATCCATTTGCTTTTCTAAGTATTTCTCACATACATTCTTCAAAGCAAACACCTGATCCACACATCCTCTACCACTTCTGAAACCACACTGCTCTTCCCCAATCTGATGCTCTGTACATGCCTTCACCCTCTCAATCAATACCCTCCCATATAATTTGCCAGGAATACTCAACAAACTTATACCTCTGTAATTTGAGCACTCACTCTTATCCCCTTTACCTTTGTACAATGGCACTATGCACGCATTCCGCCAATCCTCAGGCACCTCACCATGAGTCATACATACATTAAATAACCTTACCAACCAGTCAACAATACAGCCACCCTCTTTTTTAATAAATTCCACTGCCTTGCCGGCTTTCATCATCCGCAAAGCTTTTACTACCTCTTCTCTGTTTACCAAATCATTTTCCCTAACCCTCTCACTTTGCACACCACCTCGACCAAAACACCCTATATCTGCCACTCTATCATCAAACACATTCAACAAACCTTCAAAATACTCACTCCATCTCCTTCTCACATCACCACTACCTGTTATCACCTCCCCATTTGCGCCCTTCACTGAAGTTCCCATTTGCTCCCTTGTCTTACGCACTTTATTTACCTCCTTCCAGAACATCTTTTTATTCTCCCTAAAATTTAATGATACTCTCTCACCCCAACTCTCATTTGCCCTTTTTTTCACCTCTCGCACCTTTCTCTTGACCTCCTGTCTCTTTCTTTTATACATACATATATATATATATATATATATATATTTTTTTTCATACTATTCGCCATTTCCCGCGATAGCGAGGTAGCGTTAAGAACAGAGGACTGGGCCTTTGAGGGAATATCCTCACCTGGCCCCCTTCTCTGTTCCTTCTTTTGGAAAATTAAAAAAAAACGAGAGGGGAGGATTTCCAGCCCCCCGCTCCCTTCCCTTTTAGTCGCCTTCTACGACACGCAGGAAATACGTGGGAAGTATTTTTTCTCCCCTATCCCTAGGGATAATATATATATATATATATATATATATATATATATATATATATATATATATATATATATATATATATATATATATATATATTATTTTATTATACTTTGTCGCTGTCTCCCGCGTTTGCGAGGTAGCACAAGGAAACACACGAAAAAAATGGCCCAACCCCCCCCCATACACATGTATATACATACGTCCACACACGCAAATATACATACCTACACAGCTTTCCATGGTTCACCCCAGACGCCCCACACGCCATGATTCAATCCACCGACAGCACGTCAACCCGGTACACCACATCGCTCCAACTCACTCCACTCCTTGCCCTCCCCTCACCCTCCTGCACGTCCAGGTCCCGACCACACAAAATCTCCCTCACTCCACCTTTCCACCCCCAATTTGGTCTCCCTCTTCTCCTTGTTCCCTCCACCTCCGACACATTTATCCTCTTGGTCAATCTTTCCTCACTCATCCTCTCCATGTGCCCAAACCACTTCAAAACACCCTCTTCTGCTCTCTCAACCACGATCTTTTTATTTCCACACATCTCTCTTACCCTTACGTTACTCACTCGATCAAACCACCTCACACCACACATTGTCCTCAAACATCTCATTTCCAGCACATCCATCCTCCTGCGCACAACTCTATCCATAGCCCACGCCTCGCAACCATACAACATTGTTGGAACTACTATTCCTTCAAACATACCCATTTTTGCTTTCCGGGATAATGTCCTCGACTTCCACACATTTTTCAAGGCTCCCAAAATTTTCGCCCCCTCCCCCACCCTATGATCCACTTCCGCTTCCATGGTTCCATCCGCTGACAGATCCACTCCCAGATATCTAAAACACTTCACTTCCTCCACTTTTTCACCATTCAAACTCACCTCCCAATTGACTTGACCCTCAACCCTACTGTACCTAATAACCTTGCTCTTATTCACATTTACTCTTAACTTTCTTCTTCCACACACTTTACCAAACTCCGTCACCAGCTTCTGCAGTTTCTCACATGAATCAGCCACCAGCGCTGTATCATCAGCGAACAACAACTGACTCACTTCCCAAGCTCTCTCATCCCCAACAGACTTCATACTTGCCCCTCTTTCCAAGACTCTTGCATTTACCTCCCTAACAACCCCATCCATAAACAAATTAAACAACCATGGAGACATCACATACCCCTGCCGCAAACCTACATTCACTGAGAACCAATCACTTTCCTCTCTTAGTCAGTTGTTGTTCGCTGATGATACAGCGCTGGTGGCTGATTCATGTGAGAAACTGCAGAAGCTGGTGACTGAGTTTGGTAAAGTGTGTGAAAGAAGAAAGTTAAGAGTAAATGTGAATAAGAGCAAGGTTATTAGGTACAGTAGGGTTGAGGGTCAATTCAATTGGGAGGTGAGTTTGAATGGAGAAAAACTGGAGGAAGTGAAGTGTTTTAGATATCTGGGAGTGGATCTGGCAGCGGATGGAACCATGGAAGCGGAAGTGGATCATAGGGTGGGGGAGGGGGCGAAAATTCTGGGAGCCTTGAAGAATGTGTGGAAGTCGAGAACATTATCTCGGAAAGCAAAAATGGGTATGTTTGAAGGAATAGTGGTTCCAACAATGTTGTATGGTTGCGAGGCGTGGACTATGGATAGAGTTGTGCGCAGGAGGATGGATGTGCTGGAAATGAGATGTTTGAGGACAATGTGTGGTGTGAGGTGGTTTGATCGAGTAAGTAACGTAAGGGTAAGAGAGATGTGTGGAAATAAAAAGATCGTGGTTGAGAGAGCAGAAGAGGGTGTTTTGAAATGTTTTGGTCACATGGAGAGAATGAGTGAGGAAAGATTGACCAAGAGGATATATGTGTCGGAGGTGGAGGGAACGAGGAGAAGAGGGAGACCAAATTGGAGGTGGAAAGATGGAGTGAAAAAGATTTTGTGTGATCGGGGCCTGAACATGCAGGAGGGTGAAAGGAGGGCAAGAAATAGAGTGAATTGGAGCGATGTGGTATACCGGGGTTGAAGTGCTGTCAGTGAATTGAATCAAGGCATGTGAAGCGTCTGGGGTAAACCATGGAAAGCTGTGTAGGTATGTATATTTGCGTGTGTGGACGTGTGTATGTACATGTGTATGGGGGGGGGGGGTTGGGCCATTTCTTTCGTCTGTTTCCTTGCGCTACCTCGCAAACGCGGGAGACAGCGACAAAGTATAAAAAAAAAAAAAAAAAAAAAAAATATATATATATATATATATATATATATATATATATATATATATAGGAGTCACGCGGGGAGTGCTCATCCTCCTCGAAGGCTCAGATTTGGGTGCCTAAATGTGTGTGGATGTAACCAAGATGTGAAAAAAGGAGAGATAGGTAGTATGTTTGAGGAAAGAAACCTGGATGTTTTGGCTCTGAGTGAAACGAAGCTCAAGGGTAAAGGGGAAGAGTGGTTTGGGAATGTCTTGGGAGTAAAGTCAGGGGTTAGTGAGAGGACAAGAGCAAGGGAAGGAGTAGCAGTACTCCTGAAACAGGAGTTGTGGGAGTATGTGATAGAATGTAAGAAAGTAAATTCTCGATTAATATGGGTAAAACTGAAAGTTGATGGAGAGAGATGGGTGATTATTGGTGCATATGCACCTGGGCATGAGAAGAAAGATCATGAGAGGCAAGTGTTTTGGGAGCAGCTGAATGAGTGTGCTAGTGGTCTTGATGCACGAGACCGGGTTATAGTGATGGGTGATTTGAATGCAAAGGTGAGTAATGTGGCAGTTGAGGGAATAATTGGTATACATGGGGTGTTCAGTGTTGTAAATGGAAATGGTGAAGAGCTTGTAGATTTATGTGCTGAAAAAGGACTGATGATTGGGAATACCTGGTTTAAAAAGCGAGATATACATAAGTATACTTATGTAAGTAGGAGAGATGGCCAGAGAGCGTTATTGGATTACGTGTTAATTGACAGGCGCGCGAAAGAGAGACTTTTGGATGTTAATGTGCTGAGAGGCGCAACTGGAGGGATGTCTGATCATTATCTTGTGGAGGCTAAGGTGAAGATTTGTATGGGTTTTCAGAAAAGAAGAGTGAATGTTGGGGTGAAGAGGTTGGTGAGAGTAAGTGAGCTTGGGAAGGAGACTTGTGTGAGGAAGTACCAGGAGAGACTGAGTACAGAATGGAAAATGGTGAGTACAATGGAAGTAAGGGGAGTGGGGGAGGAATGGGATGTATTTAGGGAATCAGTGATGGATTGTGCAAAAGATGCTTGTGGCATGAGAAGAGTAGTGAGTGGTGGGATGAAGAAGTAAGAGTATTAGTGAAAGAGAAGAGAGAGGCATCTGGACGATTTTTGCAGGGAAAAAATGCAATTGAGTGGGAGATGTATAAAAGAAAGAGACAGGAGGTCAAGAGAAAGGTGCAAGAGGTGAAAAAAAGGGCAAATGAGAGTTGGGGTGAGAGAGTATCATTAAATTTTAGGGAGAATAAAAAGATGTTCTGGAAGGAGGTAAATAAAGTGCGTAAGACAAGGGAGCAAATGGGAACTTCAGTGAAGGGCGCAAATGGGGAGGTGATAACAAGTAGTGGTGATGTGAGAAGGAGATGGAGTGAGTATTTTGAAGGTTTGTTGAATGTGTTTGATGATAGAGTGGCAGATATAGGGTGTTTTGGTCGAGGTGGTGTGCAAAGTGAGAGGGTTAGGGAAAATGATTTGGTAAACAGAGAAGAGGTACTAAAAGCTTTGCGGAAGATGAAAGCCGGCAAGGCAGCGGGTTTGGATGGTACTGCAGTGGAATTTATTAAAAAAGGGGGTGACTGTATTGTTGACTGGTTGGTAAGGTTATTTAATGTATGTATGACTCATGGTGAGGTGCCTGAGGATTGGCGGAATGCGTGCATAGTGCCATTGTACAAAGGCAAAGGGGATAAGAGTGAGTGCTCAAATTACAGAGGTATAAGTTTGTTGAGTATTCCTGGTAAATTATATGGGAGGGTATTGATTGAGAGGGTGAAGGCATGTACAGAGCATCAGATTGGAAGAGCAGTGTGGTTTCAGAAGTGGTAGAGGATTTGTGGATCAGGTGTTTGCTTTGAAGAATGTATGTGAGAAATACTTAGAAAAGCAAATGGATTTGTATGTAGCATTTATGGATCTGGAGAAGGCATATGATAGAGTTGATAGAGATGCTCTGTGGAAGGTATTAAGAATATATGGTGTGGGAGGCAAGTTGTTAGAAGCAGTGAAAAGTTTTTATCGAGGATGTAAGGCATGTGTACGTGTAGGAAGAGAGGAAAGTGATTGGTTCTCAGTGAATGTGGGTTTGCGGCAGGGGTGTGTGATGTCTCCATGGTTGTTTAATTTGTTTATGGATGGGGTTGTTAGGGAGGTGAATGCAAGAGTTTTGGAAAGAGGGGCAAGTATGAAGTCTGTTGGGGATGAGAGAGCTTGGGAAGTGAGTAAGTTGCTGTTTGCTGATGATACAGCACTGGTGGTTGATTCATGTGAGAAACTGCAGAAGCTGGTGACTGAGTTTGGTAAAGTGTGTGAAAGAAGAAAGTTAAGAGTAAATGTGAATAAGAGCAAGGTTATTAGGTACAGTAGGGTTGAGGGTCAAGTAAATTGGGAGGTGAGTTTGAATGGAGAAAAACTGGAGGAAGTGAAGTGTTTTAGATATCTGGGAGTGGATCTGGCAGCGGATGGAACCATGGAAGCGGAAGTGGATCATAGGGTGGGGGAGGGGGCGAAAATTCTGGGAGCCTTGAAGAATGTGTGGAAGTCGAGAACATTATCTCGGAAAGCAAAAATGGGTATGTTTGAAGGAATAGTGGTTCCAACAATGTTGTATGGTTGCGAGGTGTGGGCTATGGATGTGCTGGAAATGAGATGTTTGTGGACAATGTGTGGTGTGAGGTGGTTTGATCGAGTAAGTAACGTAAGGGTAAGAGAGATGTGTGGAAATAAAAAGGGCGTGGTTGAGAGAGCAGAAGAGGGTGTTTTGAAATGGTTTGGGCACATGGAGAGAATGAGTGAGGAAAGATTGACCAAGAGGATATATGTGTCGGAGGTGGAGGGAACGAGGAGAAGAGCACTTACCTTTATCCCCTTTGCCTTTGTACAGTGGCACTATGCATACATTTCACTGATCCTTAAGCACTTCACCATGATCCATACACATAATGAACATCCTTACCAACTAATCAAAAATACCCTGGGGATGATAGAGAAAGAATATTTCCCATGTATTCCCTGCATGTTGAAGAAGGCGACTAAAAGGGGAGGGAGTGGGGGCTGGAAAATCCTTTCCTCCCATTCTTAATTTTCCAAAAGAAGGAACTGAGAAGTGGCTAAGTGAGGATATTCACTCAAGGGCTCAGTCCTCTGTTCTTAACGCTACCTTGCGAACCCATGAAATGGCAAATATGTATGAAAAAAAAGCTTTTACCAAGGATGCAAGGAATGTAAATGAGTAGGAAGAGAGGAGAGTGATTGGTTCCTAGCGAAGGTCCATCCGCAGCATGGGCGTGTGATATCCCATCGGTTATTCAATTTGTTTATGGATGGGGTGGTTAGGGAGGTAAATGCAAGAGTTTTTTGGAGAGGGGCGAGTATATATTCTGTTAGGATGAGAGGGCCTAGGAAGTGAGTCAGTTGTTGTTCGCCAATGATACAGCTCCATTGGCTGATTCAAGTGAGAAACTACAGAAGTTGGTGACTGAGTTTGGAAAAGTTTGTGAAAGGAGAAAGTTGAGAGTAAATGTGAATAAGAACAAGGTTATTACGATCAGTAGGGTTGAGGGACAGGTTAATGGGGATGTGAGTTTGGATGGAAAAAAATTGGAGGAAAAGCAGAGTTTTAGAAATCTGGGAGTGGACTCAGCAGCGAATGGAACCTTGGAAGCGGAAGTGAGTCACAGGGTGGGGGAGGGGGCGAAGGTTCTGGGAGCGATGAAGAATTTGTGGAGAGAAATTTATCTTGGAGAGCTAAAATGGGTATGTTTGAAGGATTAGTAGTTCCAACAATGTTACATGGTTGCGAGGGATGGGCTATAAATAGGGTTGTACAGAGGAGGGTGGATGTGTTGGAAATGTAATGTTTGAGGACAATATGTGGTGTGAGGTGGTTTGATCGAGAAAATAATGAAAGGGTGAGAGAGATCTGTGGTAATAAAAAAAAGTGTGTGAGAAAGCAGAGGAGGGTGTGTTGAAATGGTTTGGACATAGGGAGAGAATGAGTGAAGAAGGACTGACAAAGAGGATATATGTGTCAGAGGTGGAGGGAACATGAAGAAGCAGGACCTGAACATACAGGAGGGTGAAAGACGTGCAATTGGAACGCTGTGGCATACCTGGGTCGATGTGCTATCAATGGACAGAACCAGGGCATGTGACGCATCTGGGGTAAAAAATGGAAAGGTCTCTGGGGCCTGGGTGCGGAGAGGGAGCTATGGTATTGGTGCATTACACTTGACAGCTAAAGACTGAGTGTGAATGAACTTGGCCGTTTTTTGTCTTTTCCTGGCACTACCTTACAGAAGGTGGGGGGAATGCTATTTCCTGTGTGGTGGGGTAGCGACAGGAAGCAAGTATGAAGGCAAGCAAGTATGAATATGTACATGTGTATATATATGTATATGTCTGTGTATGTGTATGTATGTATATGGTCATATGTATATGTATATGTATATGTGTGTGTATGAGCTTAGGTATATATATGTGTATATGAGTGGTTGGAGCATTTTTCATGTTTCCTGGCACTACCTTGCTAATGCAGGAAACAGTGATTATGTATAATGATAATACAAAAAACCTAGGGATATGGGAGAAATAATAATCCTCAACTATTCCTTGCATGTCATAGAAGGTGACCAATAGGAGTGGGAGTGGGGAGGTGAAAACCCTCCCCTTCTTGTATTTCAATTTTCAAAAGAGGAAACAGAAGGAGTCAAGCAAGGAGTCCTCATCCTCCTTGAAGGCTAATGGTGACAGTGGAACAAATTACAGGTAATGAATTTCCAAAACAGATATGGTATAAAGCTGAAAAATGCAATAAATGACAATGTGATGATGTGGTAATGGTAAGCTAGGAGAATGGATATAATGTTGAGGTGGAAGGATTGATTTTGGAAGTCTACCTAGGAAAGGTCTACACAGACAAACACAGATGTGTTTAATTGTGACACCCTAACAAGACTGAGTGAATCACCCTGTTATGAAAAGGGGATATGGCATACTGGATATAGGCAAAAAGTAAAAACTTTTTAATGTGATTCATAAAATTACTTCTAATAATTTTTTGACTTGAATGTTGTGAACTCAGGTGTGACTGAATCCATCATATCTATCAGTATACCTTTTTCTTGTAAATTCAGATAAATAAACTTTACAAAGTAAATACAAAACATTTTTACTTCTATAATGATATTCAACTAATTGATACCAAACTTTACTAAGCAATCAAATACATTCAATGAAAGTATGCTAATACAATACATATTTTTATGCTTTATGACAAGCTACCACAAACATGGACCACATAAATCTGTAAATATAACAAGCAGTCAAGGAACAGGAACATTTGCACATACTTTGAAAGGAACTGGGGAAAACAATACATGCAGAATTATGAGCAGTTTCACAAAATGAACCATAATGTAATGAGAAGTGACCTAGGTTTATACATGATCCAATTACATCAACTCAAAGGCCCTCATCCTTTCTCTTTCAAAAGGATATCAATTCAATGATAAATAAAACTGACAATATGATACTTTTGAACTACATCATTGTAACAAAACACAGGCTTTCCTTTCCATTCCTAAGAGTTATATGTCACAAAAACATAGCCAACAGAAACATCATATGTTTCAAGCTTTAATTAAATGAAAAATAGGGGATACAGACAGGGAAATGCATTATGACCCTCTATTTCTTTTAATTTATAACAGTGACAATACTAATTCTATGTTTCATTCTGAGTGAAATTCTTAACAAGCTCTTTGACAATCATTTCATAATATGTTTCCTCTGACAAAATTTAGCATTCTATGGTAGTGGTTGCTATTCTTTAACCAAAATTACTGCAATTCTTATCTAGCAATTTGATGATCATTTCATAACACGTTTCCTCCAACAAATTTTAGCATTTCTATGATAATGGTCGCTATTTTCTTTATCAAAATTAGTTTAGTTATAGAAGATTTAGAATTTCATTTCAAAAATGTAATTAATATTTGTGCTAAAATGTTCATCTTTTTTTGTTGTCATTTTTATTCATGGTTCACTTTACCACCTCCATGAGAGATTTTATCATTCTGATACTGTGATTCTTACACACCTTTCTGAGGATCACTTCATGGTGTTTATTAGAGCAATGGTTGGCTTTGCTTTGATGGTGGTCCCTATCTTAAAATCTAAATCACTTTAGCAATGTGTAGCTTATAACTGTATTTCATCTTTAATATGCAATTTATATCTTTAATATTGTTATTTTCTTGTATTTTCTGGTTAACTTTGGTACTTTTGGGGAAATCTTATTGTTGTGGTATCAAAATTCTTACCTAGCTCTCTGCTGATGACCTATGTGAATTTATTCTGGCACTGCTTTGCATAATGAAATATTACTTATGCAATCTTCATTAATCATAATAATGTAAAAGAACATCTTTTCAAACTTTCATCATATTTTCAAGAACCTCTTCTTGGAGAATGACAAGAACAGTGCAGAGTTACATACAGAAAACTAAATGAGGAAAATGGCTCCTCATGTGACTCAACAATATCTGAGAAACAAAGTTCTACACCTGACCAATCAGTGTCTAAGGAAAAAAGTTATTAGTGAGAAACTGCCTCTAAATTGGTGTACTCTCCTGTTCTCAGCCCAATTTACATTACTTGTTCTGTGGTCAGTGTACCACTTAACACACACCTGAATTTGTTTTGGCAGATTTGTAGGCAACATGGAGGGAATCTGAAAGTGGACTGCTGTTCCTTAACCATTTAAAGTCTGTCACAAATAGCATATTCTGGTCACAAAAAGCTGACCAGGAACCAAAGACACCATGAATGGCAAAGGGAAACCTGTATCAAGCCTCATGTATCATGTCATAATTCTCCTCTTTAGATTATAAAGTTATTTTGAAAAATTCCTGAATCATGAGGAAAATCATATAAATATTTTCAATGCTACGACAATCTCTGTTTGTTTTAAATGCCCTATACATGGTATATTGCAGTGCTGTACATAACATCAATATACAGTAATATATATTCTTGTGCTGAGTTTAACCTTCATAAAATAAATCAGGGTAATGAAATTGATCTAAAACTCATATGCTGAGTTTCTCAATAAATCCTAAATGACAATGTATAAATATCACAAAGAAGGAATTACCTTCTCTGTCTCGTACTCATCAACAAAATCCTGCTTGTCTGCTTCTGGCAAGTCACGCCACATAGATCCGATTATTTTGCCAATTTCCCATAATTTGAGATCATTGTTTGCAGCTTTCACTTGATCCCAAACCTGAAACATAAAGGAACAATGATTATGTGCAAAGCAGGATGCTGTTTGAATGAGTTCAATGAGAAAAGAATAAGCAATTATAAACAGCAAGTGAAGTAGTGAGTCTGGCAAATACAAAGCATAGCTAAAAGAAAGGGACATCAAAGCAAAGTGTTTCCAGCCATTCACTTCTTTCCAATCTTAGCCCATTCTTCACATAGACAAATAATAACAGATGTCGCTTTAATTGTACATCTAAGTCTACAAAACTCATTCTTTTTATGTACCAAAACCAAAGTCTACCATCCACTAACAAGCTCCAAAGCCACTTCATATGCCCTGGTTTAGCCCACCGACATCACATCACCACCTTATATACCTCTATATTCATCCATGCATTTTTTTGTATAGTGACCGACATGGCATGAGCAAAACATGCCTTAATGAAGGCCATCTCAGGTGAAAGAAAAAGTAAAAGAAAGAGAAATTAGAATTTAGTCAGGGCTTCACAAGAGAGATTATACAAAGAGGGAAAGAGAAAAGAAGGAAGAGAATTCCACACTCTAGCTACTTGAGGGAAGGAAGAGGCATCATAACAAATCCTCAAGTGGCTTGTCTGATGATCAAACCACAATATTCCAAAGCCTTCCATTTACTTCTTGGTCTCCTGACCCAACTTGCTCTCTAACATTCAGATTCTCTTGGTTAGTCTTTCTTTGCTTATCTCCATACAATGAGACAATTACTGCATCATGGAGGAATTATAACGGCCAATCCTACAGTGGCTGGTCAGAATGATCAAACCCCAATATTCCAACTTGCTCCCACTTACTCTAACATGCAGATTCTCTTGGTCAGTCTTTCTTTGCTCATCTCTATACAACAAAACCATCACTGTGCATCCTAACCAGTTCTCTCAATAAGACTTTACTTATAACCACATCTCTTCCTCGCAATGTTTCACCTGGTTTTGCTGGACACTGTCTGCATTATGTTATGATAAAAGTGGAAAGCAGCCTCTAGCAAGGTGGTGTCATCGTCACTGGACAAAAAGGAATACAAACATATAACAGAACTTCCCACTCCAAAGCCCATCATTTCTCTGCTACTCTTTGCAGCACAGCCTTAAAACTGTGAAAGTCTCTTAAAAGGAGTCCTGGGGTTATATAATCACATCAAAACTGTCATACCTTATGTGGTCAACCCATCTCACATCACTTATCATCCTCATGCATTTCATTTCATTCATTCTCTTTCTTTCTTTCTTCTGTTCTGAAGGCCCTAAACACATATACAGCACTGTCAAGACTACTGTACCTTCAAACATACCCATTGTTTCCCGAACAGAAAATGACCTCTCTTTCCATATGTTCCTTAATATACACAGGACCCTTGCTTCCTTCCTCACCTAGGACTCATTCAGGCCCCATAGCCCCATCTTCTGCCACATAATTCCCAGATACCCAAAGCACTCAAATTCCCACAGGTTCTCCCCAGTCAAACTTGCATTCAAACCATTCGGTTTCGAACACCAGCTGCACCTCTTTATCTCACTTATGTTCACATTTATTCTCAATTTTCTTCTTTCAAATACTCTCCAAAACATTTTCACCAACTTCTGGAGTTTCCCTCATTAAGTGTGCCCAAATAGCTATGTCTTCTGCAAACAGCAATTGATTCACCTCCCAAGACCCCCCATTCCCTCCCTGGAACACTGTACATCTCTCCCTCACTCTAAGAGCCTTGCATTCACCTCTCTCACTTTTCCTGTCCATAAACAAACTAAACAACCATAAGGACATCATACATATGACAAAGACCCATCTTTACCAGGAACCACTTATTCTCCTCTCTTCCTACTTACACCTATGCCTATGTCTCTTGATCCATAAATGCTACATAAAGTTCCCTTTCTTTTCCCAGGTATTTCTTCACAAATTCTTTGAAGCAAAAGCCTGCTTCCTACAACCATTAACTCTCCTGAGGCCACATCATTCCTGCCCAATCAGATGCTCTGCACATGCTCCCATCCTCTCAATCAGGTATGTTCACTTTTGTCACTCTTCCCTTTACATAAGAGCACTATGTAGACATACTGCCATTCCTCAGGCATCTCATACTAGACCATGCAAGCAATGAGCAGTCTGAATAAACAATCAACAACACTGGCACCTAATTTCTTGAGAAACTTAACTGTAATCCTATCCACTCCACCTGCTTTGCCACACATCATCATATGTAAGGTTTTCACAATCTCCTCTCTTTTCACTAACAACTCCCAGGATCCTCCCTCACTCTTTATGCCATCTCATACCAAACATGCCTCACAGTCCACTAATACACGTACGCAATGGTTCCCCAATCCCCAAATACCTTACGCTCCCCATATTTTATCTCCTGTAATCTCATCCTATGCCACTCTACTAAATCTCTCTTGGTATCTTTACACATAGTCCTCTTTCCCAAGATCACTCGCTTGCACCTCTTTCACCCAAACAATATCCTCTCTTCCTAGAACCATCACTACAAATATGCACACTCACCTCCACAAAGAGGTGATGAGACATCCAACGGCTGCCACTCTCAACATTTTCACATCTAACAACCTCCCGTTGCATGTCTTTCAATGAGCACATAACCCATTAATGCCTGTTGACTCACAACACCATTCACCCACATGTACTTACATATGGTCATATCAAATCATCATGCAATTTTAAGCCTCAATACATGCCAAAGAAATCTTTAGATTAAATCTACTGATAAGTTGAGAAAAGATTGATAACTTCATGCAAGTGCAAGTATTCAATAACAGTTATGATTACTCAATCATTTTGCAATATCATAACAAAGGTTACCTCATCCACAAAATAAAAGAATAAAAGCAAGCACCAAAGAGTAAACAGTTACAAACCCATTTCTCTTCTTCACCAGTAATTGTAGATGCCATCACATGGCAAAAAACTTTTACTGTTTTGAAAGATGAAAAACCATTTTCTACTCTCACAGCCCTCTGAGCTAATTCTATTGTCTCCCCACATGCTTCATGAACATGGTGAATCATTTATCCCATTCTTGTTATGCTTCCTGTCTTTACAAACCATTTCTAGGAAAAAAGTAAGGGGTCACCTCAGACATGAGTAACATTTTTAAGGTGTTGAAATCCATGCATGATGGAGGAACAGGTGTTATATCAAAAATAGAAAAAATTTACCATTCAGTAATGGTGACCTCCTCTATGCTTTCGGTGGGCTAAACTCCTCATCCTTTGCTAACCTACAGTATACCAAACCACCAATTAAGGGTATGCCATGTCAAGCTGAGGTAGGGTTGACCTCATTTTCACCTATGAACCCTCCTACAATACATACATCAATTCTGCCCCCTTTGGGTCCTCTGACCACAATCTTATTTCTAGTACAACTGGCCACACCCATCCTCTATCTACCCTCAAAATGCCAGTAACATATTCTACTTTTACTTACGCTCAGAATAACTGCAAAGCTGTTCTTTGAAGAGTGACATGCCCTTTAAAAAAAGAAAGTGTAGTGATTTGACTTCTATTGAAAAGTCTTTCTGATCCTCAGACTAAAGCATCTGCAACATCTTTTGTAATTCAACCTTTCCTCATCTTTTCCAACCTGAACAATCTATTGTTAAATCTCCAACTGATAAAGCTGTTCTTTTTTGGCACTGTTTTTCTCTAACTCATCTTTGGATGAGTGAGATTTTAATCCACCACTCCTATCTCCCTCTGAACCTATACCTAGTGAATACCAAGTGAAGTCTTTAGGGGTCTTCATCCCACAGGCTGGGGCCCAGGCTGCTGCATTGGGTCACTTGTTTACTAAGCTCTGAAAAGCCACAGTCCTTTGGCCTAAATAGCACACAAAGCCTAGAAGGTCTGGTGTAATCTGTAGGTACTTGATCAAATCATTCTTGAGCTTTACTATGCTTCCCATGCTGTTTCTGTTGGTAAATGGCAAGCGTTGGAGAATCTTAGGCCCCAGAGATTTACATTTCAGGCATTCTCTCTTTTTGAGCACATTGCACCTTTGGATCTTAGGGGTATTTTACAAAGTCTTCCATGTCTGTCATGCCAGGTGGATGCATTTCCAAGCTGGATATATTTCCAAAAGTAAGCTGGAAACCATAAATTATAGGATTTTCCATGTATGGATGTTGATATGTCTCTCCCATCTGTTCTCTAGAAAATATAATCCCACGGAGATTTGTTGTTCCCAGTTCTTTAGTTCCTTTCCTGCATTCATGTGGGCTGTGAAAGATCTCTGAACACTTTCTAATTGTGCAAATTCACCAGACTTGCAGGGTGATGTCAGAATGAAACAATTTGTCGTTCCCAGTTCTTTAGTTCCTTTCCTGCATTCATGTGGGCTGTGAAAGATCTCTGAACACTTTCTAATTGTGCAAATTCACCAGACTTGCAGGGTGATGTGAAAAATAAGCACCATGAATTATATCATCATTAGTTTTCCTTTCCTTGATGTGAAAAATAAGCACCATGAATTATATCATCATTAGTTTTCCTTTCCTTGTCTCGAAGGTCACCCAGATCCAGCCTGCCATCCTTCTGCATGAGGCAACCAGTGTTTTGTTGTTAGCTGAATGTTAGGTAATAAGGCATTTTCTTTTTATGTGAAGGCTCCAGTCATGACAAAAGTCCACATTAAGACTGGGCCTTAACTGAAATATAGAGAAAGAAAAGGTAAGGGAAAGTATTTAAGAATTTTTGAGAAAGTGAAAACCTGCCTTTTGAAATGTGCCAGGTTATAGTTATTGGGAAAGACATGAGAAGGTAAAGAGTTCCAAAGCTTTGATGTGTAGGGAAAGAAGCAGGTATCAAAACAGCCACCCTTGAGTTGCCGACAGCCACAAAATAATCATGTGATGTAGCAGCTTAATGAGTATTGCATGGTCTAGCAGTGTGGGTAAACAAGAGGCCAGCTCTCGGGAGCAAAACCCAAAGTATTACCTATAGAAGAGGGAAAGTGAACCAACAATGTGGCATAGGGCAAGGGTTCAAGTTTAGAAATTAGCCTGAAACAGTTTATAAGGAGGACTTCTTTCAACTTAACTCTGTAAGGTAAGGATGCAGAGCTAGGACCACCCTAAATGTGAGAGCAGTACTCCATACAAGGATGAATCAATTCCTTGTAAAAACAGACCAACTGTTCAGAAGAGAAGACGTTTTGACATCCAAATAGGACATCCAGTTTTTGAGGGGCACACTTAGCTATTACAGTAATGTGGGGTTTCCAAGAAAGAGAGAATGTTACAGTAATACCAAGTATGTTCATTGAGCCAAGAGGTGGAACTCCAGAACCGTCAGAGACAAGAGTTTTCGACAGAAAGATGGGTAGAAACTGTGTCTTGGAGGCATTAAACTTAACAAGATTTGTCAACCCTACTGTACTTTCCTGTCCAAGTAAAAATTTATTGAGGAAGCTGTGTCAAGATTCAGATCGAGTGAGAGAAGAGGGAGCAGAGCTGAAGGATTTGAATGAATGCAGTGTTGAGTCAACAGCATATGAATGCATTGGATTGTTTGTGGAGGATAGGAAATTTTTGAAAAAAAAGGAGAAAAAGTGTACGGGACAGGACAGAACCTTGAAGGACACCGCTGTTGATGGAGAAAAGGGGGAGGCTGATCCATCATCAACCACAGAGATAGATCGACTGGAGGAAAGCCACAAGAGGGGGGCTTAGAGATGAGACCCCAATGCCACACTGTGTCAATAGCCTTAGATATGTCAAGGGCAGCTACATGACTCCCCAAAATCTTTCAGGGATGATGACCACACATTAGTAAGACAGGAAAGAATATCACCAATGGATCTTGCTTTATGGAAGCCATACTGGTGACCAGAGAGAATACTGATTTTCGAGGTGTTTAAGGACATGGGAATTGAGGAGGATTCAAAGACTGGAAATGGTAGATGTCAAAGTGACAGGACAAAAGTTAGACAGGTCAGAACAGTCACCCTTCTTAGGAAAGGAATGTATCAGTGCATGCTTCCAAGGAGAAGGAAAAGTTTTGATTTTTAAACACAAATGGAACAGACGAGCAAGTACAGGTGCAAGTTCTGAGAACACTCCTTCAGTACATGGGGAAAGATACCATCGGGACCATAATCCTTGTTTGTGTCCAGAGAAAGAAGCACTTTTTGGACAGTCCAAAAAGAGATTATAAGAAGGGGCATAGGATTAGTGAGATGAGCATCAGGGGGTGAAGGAATGTTAAGAGTCATCCAAGGTGGAGTTACAGGGGAAACACGAACCAATGAGAGGTGCTTTGTCTACCAGCAAGACACATATTGTACAATTAGGGTGGAAAAGAGAAGGGAAGGTAGAGTGACAGAAGTTGTTAGAGATACCCTTAGCTACAGACCAGAAAGAACCATCAGTGGATGACAAGGAGAGGTTATCACATTTCCTTTGAATAAAGAAATGCTTTGATTTATGGATAATGTGCTTGAAGCAATTAAAGGCAAAGAAAAAACCGAATGGAAGCCACAGGAAGGAGAGTTTTTCCAAGTACAATATGCCTGATCCCTTGCCTGAAGAGAAAAGAGAGGCATTTGGACAATACTTACAAGAAAGAAGTGCAAATGACTGGAAGATGTATAAAAGAAAGTGGCAAGAGGTCAAGAGAAAGGTACAATGGCTGAAAAAGAGGGTAAATGGGAGTTGGGATGAGAGAGTATCATTAAACTTTAAGGAAAATAGAAAGATGTTTTAGAAGGAGGTAAACAATATACGTAAGACGAGAGAACAAATAGGAACATCGGTGAAGGCAGCATGTGGAGAAGTAATAACAGGTAGTGACTGAAGTGAGAAGATGGAGTGAGTATTTCGAAAGTTCACTGAATGTGTTTGACAACAGAGTCACAGATAAAGGGTGTTTTGGTCAGGGTGGCATGCAAAATGTGAGGGGTCAGGGAGAATGGTTTGGTTAAGAGAGAAGAGGGAGTGAAAGCTTTGTGGAAGATGAAATCTGGCAAGGCGGCAAGTTTGGATAGTACTGTAGTAGAATATATTAAGAAAGGAGGAGACTGTGTGGTTAATTGGTTGGTATGGATATTCAATGCCTGTATGGATCATGGTGAAGTGCCTGAGGATTTGCAGAATGCATGCATGGTGCCATTGTACAAAGGCAAAGGGGATAAAAGTGAGTGCTCAAATTACAGAGGAATAAGTTTGTTGAATATTCCTGGGAAATTATATGGGAGGGTATTGATTGAAAGGGTGAAGGCATGAACAAAGCATCAGATTAGGGAAGAGCAGTGTGGTTTCAGAAGTGGTAGAGGATGTGTGGATCAGGTGTTTGCTTTGAAGAATGTGTGAGAAACACTTACAAAAACAGATGGATTTGTATGTAGCATTTATGTTTTGTGGAATGTCTTAAGAGTATATGGTATGGGAGATAAGTTGCTAGAAGCAGTGAAAAGTTTTTACCAAGGATGTACATCATAAGTACGAGTAGGAAGAGAGAAGAATGACTGGTTCCCAATGAATCTCGGCCTGCAAGAGGGGTGTGTGAAGTCCCCATGGTTATTTGATTTTTTTATGGATGGGGTGGTTAGGGAGGAAAATGCAAGAGTTTTGGAGAGAGGAGTGAGTATGCAGTCTGTTGGGGATGAGAAGTACTGGGAAGTGAGTCAGTTGTTTTTCCCGAATGATACAGCTCTAGTAGCTGCTTCAAGTGAGAAACTGAAGAAGTTGGTGACTGAGTTTGGAAAAGTGTGTGAAAGGAAAAAGTTGAAAGTAAATGTGATTAAGAGTATGGTTATTTCGTTCAGTGGGGTTGAGGGACAAGTTAATTGGGAGGTAAGTTTGAATGGAGAAAAACTTAAGTGAAGTGTTTTAGATATCTGGGAGTGGAATTATCAGTGAATGGTACCATGGAGGTGGAAGTTAGTCATAGGGTGGGAGAAGAGGCAACGGTTCTGGGAGCAATGAAGAATGTTTGGAAGGAAAGAACGTTACTGCAGAGAGCAAAAATGGGTATGTTTGAAGGGATAGTAGTTCCAACAGTGTTATATGGTTGTGTGGCATGGGCTACAGGTTTGTACAGAGGAGGGTGGATATGTTGGAAATGAAATGTTTGAGGACAATATGTGGTGTGAGGTGGTTTGATCGAGAAAGTAATGAAAGGGTAAGAGAAATGTATGGAAATAAAAGAAGTGTGGTTGAGAGAGCAGAAGATAGTGTGTTGGACATATGGAGAGAATGAGTGTCGAAAGACTGACAAAGATGATTTATGTGTCAGAGGGGGAAGAAACAAGAAGTATGAGACCAAATTAGGGGTGGAAGGATGGAAAGAAAAAGTTTTGAGCGATTGGGGCCTGAACATACAGGAGGGTGAGAGACGTGCATGGAAGAGAGTGAATTGGAATGATGAAGTATACCAAGGTCAACATGCTGTAAATGGACTGAACCAGGGCATTTGAAACGTCTGTGGGGCCTAGATGTGGATAGGGAGCTGTGGTTTTGGTGCATTACACATGACAGCTAGAGACTGAGTGTAAACAAAAGTGGCCTTTTTTGTCTGTTTTCCTGGCGCTATCTCACAGAAGCAGGGGGTAGTGATGCTGTTTTCTGTGGGGCGGGGTTGCTCTCAGAATGGATGAGGGCAAGCAAGTATGAATATGTGCATGTATATATATGTATATGTCTGTGTATGTGTAAGTATATGTATATGTATGTATATGTGCATGTATGGGTGTTTATGTATACATGTGTGTATATGAGAACAAAGGACATAAGAGAATTGGGGGAGGAATGGGATGTATTTAGGGAAGCAGTGATGGCTTGTGCAAAAGATGCTTGTGGCATGAGAAGCATGGGAGGTGGGCAGATTAGAAAGGGTAGTGAGTGGTGGGATGAAGAAGTAAGATTATTAGTGAAAGAGAAGAGAGAGGCAGTTGGATGATTTTTGCAGGGAAATAATGCAAATGACTGGGAGATGTATAAAAGAAAGAGGCAGGAGGTCAAGAGAAAGGTGCAAGAGGTGAAAAAGAGGGCAAATGAGAGTTGGGGTGAGAGAGTATCATCAAATTTTATGGAGAATAACAAGATGTTTTGGAAGTAGGTAAATAAAGTGCGTAAGACAAGGGAACAAATGGGAACATCAGTGAAGGGGGTTAATGGGGAGGTGATAACAAGTAGTGGTGATGTGAGAAGGAGATGGAGTGAGTATTTTGAAGGTTTGCTGAATGTGTTTGATGATAGTGTGGCAGATATAGGATGTTTTGGTCGAGGTGGTGTGCAAAGTGAGAGGGTTAGGGAAAATGATTTGGTAAACAGAAAAGAGGTAGTAAAAGCTTTGCGGAAGATAAAAGCTGGCAAGGCAGCGGGTTTGGATGGCAATGCAGTGGAATTTATTAAAAAAGGGGTTGACTGTGCTGTTGACTGGTTGGTAAGGTTATTTAATGTATGTATGACTCATGGTGAGGTGCCTGAGGATTGGCAAAACTGTACAAAGGCAAAGGGGATAAAAGTGAGTGCTCAAATTACAAAGGTATAAGTTTGGTGAGTATTTCTGGGAAATCATATGGGAGGGTATTGATTGAGAGGGTGAAGGCATGCACAGAGCATAAGATTGGGGAAGAGCAGTGTGGTTTCAGAAGTGGTAGAGGATGTCTAGATCAGGTGTTTGCTTTGAAGAATATAAGTGAGAAATACTTAGAAAAGCAAATGGATTTGTATGTAGCATTTATGGATCTGGAGAAGGCATATGATAGAGTTGATAGAGATGCTCTGTAGAAGGTATCAAGAATATATGGTGTGGGAGGAAAGTTGTTAGAAGTGGTAAAAAATTTTTATCAAGGATGTAAGGCATGTGTACATGTAGGAAGAGAGGAAATTGATTGGTTCTCAGTGAATTCTGGTTTGCGGCAGGGGTGCGTGATGTCTCCATGGTTGTTTAATTTGTTTATGGATGGGGTCGTTAGGGAGGTGAATGCAAGAGTTTTGGAAAGGGGGCCAAGTATGCAGTCTGTTGTGGATGAGAGAGTTTAGGAAGTGAGTCAGTTGTTGTTCGCTGATGATACAGCACTGGTGGCTGACTCAGTTGAGAAACTGCAGAAGCTGGTGACTGAGCTTGGTAAAGTGTGTGAAAGAAGAAAGCTGAGAGTAAATGTGAATAAGAGAAAGGTTATTAGGTACAGTAGGGTTGAGGGACAAGTCAATTGGGAGGCAAGTTTGAATGTAGAAAAACTTGAGGGAGTAAAGTGTTTCAGATATCTAGGAGTGGATTTGGCAGCAGATGGAATCATGGAAACAGAAGTGAATCATAGGGTGAGGGAGGAAGCGAAAGTTCTGAGAGCGTTGAAGAATATGTGGAAGTCGAGGACGTTATCTTGGAAAGCAAAAATGGGTATGTTTGAAGGAATAGTGGTCCCAACAATGTTACATGGTTGCGAAGCATGGTCTATAGATAGAGTTGTGCAGAGGAGGGTGGATGTGCTGGATATGAGATGTTTGAGGACAATATGTGGTGTGAGGTGGTTTGATCAAGTAAGTAATAATAGGGTAAGAGAGATGAGTGGTAATAAAAAGAGTGTGGTTGAGAGAGCAGAAGAGGGTGTTTTGAAATGGTTTGGTCACATGGAGAGAATGAGTGAGGACAGATTGACAAAGAGGATATATGTGTCAGAGGTGGAGGGAATGAGGAGAAGCGGGAGACCAAATTGGAGGTGGAAAGATGGAGAGAAAAAGATTTTGAGTGATCGGGGCCTGAACATGCAGGAGGGTGAAAGGCATGCAAGGAACAGAGTGAGCTGGAACGATGTGGTATACTGGGGTCAACGTGCTGTCGTTGGATTGAATCAGGGCATGTTAAGCATCTGGGGTAAACCATGGAAAGTTCTGTGGGACCTGGATGTGGAAAGGGAGCTGTGGTTTTGGTGCATTATACATGACAGCTAAAGACTGAGTGTGAACGAATGGGGCCTTTGTTGTCTTTTCCTAGCGCTACCTCATGCACATGCGGGGGGAGGGGGTTGTTATTTCATGTGTGGCGGGGTGGCGACAGGAATGAAGAAGGGCAGACAGTATGAATTATGTACCTGGGTATATATGTATATGTCTGTGTGTGTATATATATGTATACGTTGAGATGTACAGGTATGTATATGTGAGTGTGTGGACGTGTATGTGGGTGGGTTGGGCCATTCTTTTGTCTGTTTCCTTGCGCTACCTTGCTAATGCAGGAGACAGCGACAAAGTATAATAAATAAATAAATAAATAAATAAATATGTGTATATGAGTGGATGGGTCATTCTTTGTCTGTTTCCTTGCACTACCTTCCTGATGTGGGAAATGGCGATCAAGTATAATAACAGAAATTTTTTTTTTTTCATTAATACAATTTCTATGCTGAAGTATTGACACATAAAGGTAATCTAAATACTTTTATATTTTAGTGGATAACTGACGATATTTGTGAATCAGCTTGAAATCAACAATGCTGCAAAATGGCTTGGGAGCTCCAGAGTGAAAGATCAACAACAAGCAGATGGAATGATGTAAGGCTAAGCTCTTAGAAAACTTGACCAGATTACTAAAGTAAAATGCTTTGAAACTATAAAATATCAGGGATGCATGGGTTGAAGCAAGTCTGGTTCAGTAAACAAGAAGGAAAAGATAATGCTACAGTAATTCTATTACAGTAGTAAAACAGGCAAGGATCAATCAGATAGTCAGCAAAATGTAAATATTCAATCAAGATTCTAAGGGGAGGTATGCACACAATGAGTGCTTCAGTTGAAATATGTATCAACACAGGCACAGTAACATTCACAGGGCAAAGAGGAACTATGAAGCATGTATAGTACAGACAAGGGCAAAGTAAGGTTCGCTTTTTGTTATAGAGACAACACAAAGGATAAAGTTGAGCTCCAGCCTTTCAACTTATCATGCCTATATCATTCCTGATGTTGAAAAATGATACAGTAATCTATTTACCCTCTCAGATTAGGTGATATGAGCTAATCAATGTTGGTATGTTAATGCAGCACAGCCAGAGAAAGATCAGTGGTTGAAAAAGTAACATGATATACCACTGCATCATGACTGATCAAACAAATCATTCAATAATGAAGTGTGACAAGTGATGATCAAGCCGAATTTTGAAGATATTAAAGAGTGATTCTCTGAACAACATTTTCTAGGAGCTTATTCCATGCATCAATAATGTAGTCAGTGATCAAATATTTCATACAGTCCAGATTAACTCACTGAGCTCTAAGTTTTAATTATTTCCTTTTGTCAGCAATGCTGGCACTACTGTAAAGAAATGTTCAATATTGACATCCGAATTCATAATGAAACATTCTATAAATTTCCCCTGAACAAGTCTCCTGCTTAAGGAGAAAAAGTTTAAGTCTTGCAGTCTCTCCTCAATGGTCTGTTACACCAAGAAGGAATCAATCAAGTTGCTCTTCACTTCCCTGCTTCCAATTCAAGAATATCCTTACTTGAGTGTGTGTGTGTGTGTGTGTGTGTGTGTGTGTGTGTGTGTGTGTGTGTGTGTGTGTGTGTGTGGGGGGGGGGGGGGGGGGGGGGGGTTCCAAAACTGCATCTCATATATGAGGGGTGGTCTGACTAGGCTTATGCATAGTGGCAATATCACATCCTTGCTTTAGTGCATAAGGGTTCTGTTAATAAATAGTAACATCCTATTTGCTTTCTTGGTGACTTCACTACAATTCTGGAAGAATCTAAAGTTACTGGAGACAGTGACCTCTAGATCTCTTACACTAAGGATGTCCTTTATCTTGAGGACCATCAGTTCATAATCAAATCTTTAGTTTTGCTTTCCTACTTGTAACAGCTGGTATTCATTGATGTTAAATGGAAGTCAATGAAGTTAATACAAATGATGAGAAGTATAGGCCCAAGTTCAGATCCCTGGGGAACTCCACTAGTAATGAGTGACCACAGAGATGATTCACCATTCATTATGACTCTCTGCTTCCTATCAAGTAGCCAGGCTTCTATTCAGTTTCTTATGTAACCAGTAATCCCAAAAGCCCAGACTTTGCACATCAATTCAGCATGGGGACTTTGTCAAATGATTTCTGGAAGTCCAGAAATATTATATACATTACTTCTGTCTTACTGTGGGTACTGAATTTTTTATAAAATTCAAGGAGGTTTGTAAGACATGATCTGCAACTTCTAATACCATGCTATGCATTATTGATCTGGCTGTGTTGTCCCAGATAAGCCATGATTTAAAAACTATTAATCAACTCCAGAAGTTTACATATAACTGATGTGAAGCGAATAGGACAGTAATTACCAGGCAATTTGCAGCATTCACTTTTTGTATACAGGACTGACATCTGCCAGTCCCACGTCCTGTGGGACTATATTGAAAATATGGGCTAATGGTTCGGCAATTTCATGTCTGATGATTTTAATTGCATGTGGATAGAAAGGATCAGGACTTGGGCTTTTATTAGTCTTCAAATTACGTGTTAGTACTTCTCTAACTGTTACAGTAAATTCCTGTATCATGTGAGTGCTATTCATCAGTCTCAAAAATTCATATAATTGCTTTCTAGTGTAAAAACAAAACTAAAATAACCTGTTCAGGGTTGCTGCTATGCTTTTATCTTCCACATTGGGTTCCCATCCTCATATACTAAGGGCCCTTTTACACTCCTTATATGTTTCTTATTATTGATATATTCATAAAATCTCAGTATCTCTATTACTATCTCTTGCAATACTCACTTGTATGATCTCTTGGCTTCTTTGATAAGGACTTTCACATGTCTTCTGACTATGTTATATTGCATTGCAATATTTGGGTCACTGTATGATTTCTTAAGCTTAGAGATTTTATTTCTGTGCTGAACAGCTCTTGCAATATCCAGGGAGCACTATTCAGGCTTGTTGTAGGTTTTATTGTTTCTGTCATGCTTGGAAATGAATGCGACTTGATGGTGCATAAAACGATGCACAAAACTGGCCCATAATTCCTCTGGTCATGAACCAACAAGGTTGAGACTATTTAATGTATCATGCAGCCCATTAAAATCTGCCCTCTTAAAGTCAGAGGTAATAGTGCTGGTTTTAGGGGTCAGTGTGATATTTATGTCGAACCTAAACATGTTATGGTCACAAATGCCTAAATCAGGGCTATTCAATTGGCAGCCCATGGTCCAAATCCACCCCTTGAATGGTTTTTCATTGGCCCTCTGATAGACCGAAAGGAATCAAAATAAATTCATGAAATTATTTATCTATGTGCTTACAAAATTTTACATAAACAGGTCTTTATCATGACCAACTGTATTAATTAGCTGAATGAAACGTGATCACTTGTAATAATTAGTTGAATGAAATGCATAAAGAAAAAAAAGGAGGTAAAATGAATGTATGGCCCTTCCATCAATTTGAGCTTCACAATCTGGCCCTACTCCTAAAGTAAATGAATAGCCCTGGCCTAGATGTTCTCCAACATGTGTATTAGCTACTAAGAACTCCTGGGATGCAAGAACTAAATCAACTACATTAGCTTCCCTTGTTGGCTCACTAATGGTTTGGTAAGGAAAACTGTCTTTGACAAAGCTGATAAGTCTAGCAGACTTACTCTCTACACATGAGGTAGTTTGCCAGCTGATTTCTGGTAGATTAAAATCATCAAGAATGATCAAGTCTTTATCCTGTAATACTCATTGCAAACTCTCGCATGTGAGTATCAATATCTGCTGACTGACTGAAACATTTATAGATGACATTTGCATAAAGTTTTGAAGATTCTGTACTAATCTGAACACACATGTGTTCAATAGCGACAGATGCTGTAGTCTGAGTTCTGGGGAGTTTCGGTAAGATTTTACATAAAGTGCAGTTCCACCTCCTTGACCATCACTGACCCTTACAAACAAGTTGTAGTCTGGTAGACTGTAATTGCTAAAAATATATTTTTTTTTTATTTTTAGAGAGAGAGAGGGGGGGGGGGGGGTATTCTACTATGAAATGTGAATGAATCTTGACTAAACATTATGAAACCAAATGGAGAGAATCTGTTTGTATGGCCATTAAGATCTGCCTGCAATTTACACATGAAGAGCTTGAATATATCTACAATTACACACCACAATAGACAAGTTTAAGATATCTACTAAAAAACTACATAAAAAGACACTAAATCACTTAACATACCTTGCGTGAGTATCTCATGTAAGGCATCAGAGGCTTGTCTGGTGCCTTTGGTGGTTTTGGAATTCGGCCTTCACCACTTTGCTGAAATTAAGTAATCAGACATTTAGTTCAGTTTGTATCTTACATACTAATAATATACGATGAAATGCATTTGAATTTCACAAAATTCTGTACAGCTTGCAAAGCTGTGCTTCCCTAAATTATTCTGTTCTTGAAAAAATAAGGTCTGGGGATCTATTTAGAAGGACTATCCACTTAAATCTTACAATTCTGTATAAACAAAATTAATGGTAAATTGACAAAAAATGCTATTCCCCTCAACATTCATGAAATAAGGTCTTCTCAAAATCATTAATTTTCTATTATTCTGACCTCCATTTTGAGGATCAATACTCTACAACTGGTCAAAAGATCAACAGGTTTTCATCTAATAAGAATCTAGTAGGAAACTGGTAACCAAGATAAATATTTGTATAAAATCACACTAATAATACTGTGCAATAATACAAATGAAAGCATAACCATCAATACTGACACAAAAGATAAAATGTATTAATATCACTTTCCTTAAATCTTACGAGAATTATCTAATATGAACCACAAATTTCACTAGAAAAAGAGTTACTTCTTTATTCCTACCTGGTGATTCTCTCTCTTAATCAGCCTCCCATGTGATATAACATCAATTCCTTTCTAGCACTCCAGATACAAAGAATCCATCCTGCTTCCCAGCTGTCTAAGAAAAAGCTTACTCTCCCATAGAAATTATCAGAGGTTTACTACAAAGTACCTTATTTCTTTAAAATTGTGCTGTCTTTCATTTAAATATTCTCTATTCTGCAGATAGTTATCCATTTACCTTATAAATATATTCTGTCATCTTTTCCAAAACCTTGCAGAATTCACTCAAAACTGAGACCTGTCTGTAGTTTAGTGCCTCTTCTCAGTCTCCTTTCTTATAGGTAGGTATGACATTTGCCTTTTTCCAGTCCTGTGGCATTTTGCCTCTCAATATAAACATCTTGAAGAACATTTAAAGAGGTTTGTCTAATGTTGCCTGCACAAATCATAAACACATATAGTGAAATTTCATCAGGACCATGAGCCTTGTGTGGGTTCAGCTCTTTTACTATTTTGCTAACGTCTTTTCCAGATGTCCAATGCTTTCTAAAACCTTTCCACTCCATCTCACTGCTGTAGGGGTTATAGTGTCTTCCACAATAAAAACACTTTTGACCTTGTCATTAAGATTCTCACATAGCCTTACATTATCCTCAACAATTCAACTTGGTATCCCTCAGCCTGATAAGCTGACCTTTGAGTGACAACTGACTCCTGATGATTCTTTGGAAAGGTTTTGCATTGTCCCTTGCCTTGCCCATAACATACTTCTTGTCATTTTTTGTTCTTCCTTCCTTATCCTGATGCTTGTTCCTAGCTCTTTTATACCTAACAAAAGCTAGGTGGCTAGAGTGTCACCTATATCTTTGCCATTGTACATCTTGAAGCTCCTTTGCTTTTTGACATATTCTTTAAACTGGTTTTCCTTCTTTCTTAATGTTCTCTCCCAATCTGAGGTGAAAGCAACCCCTAATTCCTACTCCTTCACTAAAAATTGCACAGAACCTCTCACCATAATGACCTAGTTCTGGGCTATGGAACTCCATTTCCCAATCTATCTTACTGCATAAATATATAAGGTATGTGTAATTTCTTATCCCTGGGGATAGGGGATTAAGAATACTTCCCACGTATTCCCTGCGTGTCGTAGAAGGCGACTAAAAGGGGAGGGAGCGGGGGGCTGGAAATCCTCCCCTCTCGTTTTTTTTTTAATTTTCCAAAAGAAGGAACAGAGGGGGCCAGGTGAGGATATTCTGAAAAAGGGCCCAGTCCTCTGTTCTTAACGCTACCTCGCTAATGCGGGAAATGGCGAATAGTTTGAAAAAAAAAAAAAAAAATGTGTAATTTCTATGAATATATCTCCTCTTTAGGACTTGTTTCACCTATGCTCATTTTCCTACCTCCTTTAATACAAAATAAAACTTAATCATTAAATGATCACATTTTCCGAACGGTGTATCATATATAATAACCTTAATATCTATACTAATATGTGTGAAGATAAAATCTAGAAATGATGGTGTGACAGTTACTCTCATCCTAGTCCATTCACTGACATATATATTTATTTATCTATCATACTTTGTCACTGTCTCCCACGTTAGCGAGGTAGGGCAAGGAAACAGATGAAAGAAGGGCCCAACCCCCCCATACACATACATAAATGCCCATACACGCACATATACATTCCAATACATTTCAACATATACATACATATACATACACAGACATATACATATATAAACATGTACATATTCATACATGCTGCCTCCATCCATTCCCGCCACACATGAAATGGCACCTCCTCCCCCCTCGTGTGCGCGAGGTAGCACTAGGAAAAGACAACTGTCATGTGTAATGCACGAAAACCACAGCTCCCTTTCCACATCCAGGCCCCACAAAACTTTCCATAGTTTACCCCAGAGGCTTTGCATGCCCTGGTTCAATCCACTGACAGCTCATCAACCCCGGTATACCACATCATTCCAATTCACTCTATTCCTTGCACGTCTTTCACCCTCCTATATGTTCAGGCCCCAATCACTCAAAATCTTTTTCACTCCATCCTTCTACCTCCAATTTGGTCTCCCACTTCTCTTTCTTCCCTCCACCTCTGACACATATATCCTCTTTGTTAATCTTTCCTCACTCATTCTCTCCATGTGACCAAACCATTTCAATATACCCTTTTCTGCTCTCTCAACCACACTCTTTTTATTACCAGACATCTCTCTTACCCTTTCATTACTTACTCGATCAAACCACCTCACGCCACATATTGTCCACAAACATCTCATTTCCAACACATCCACCCTCCATGGCACAACCCTATCTATATCCCATGCCTCACAACCATATAACATTGTTGGAACCACTATTCCTCCAAAAATACCCATTTTTGCTCTCCAAGATAATGTTCTCACCTTCCACACATTCTTCAATGCTTCCAAAACCTTTGCTCCCTCCCCACTTCCATGTTGATATAAAAAGTTTTACGGTATTCACTCTAAAAACCTCTCTCCCCATGACTCCCTGTCACCATGAGAATCTACATTTCCTCCAGTCTATCTCTTTATATTTGAAATCTAACATTATCAGTAATTCACCAAGTCTAAGGAGTGTACTTTCCTAATTGTTCCTTCATCTTTATCACTGTATATTTGTTCTGGATTATTACAATTCTTTGGAGGATTATAAATATCAATACCAATATGCATTTATTTCCTATACCTTCTTTCAATATATCCTGAAATTTACAGCAATCTTTCATTTGGAGGGCTGAACTTCCCTCTCCTTTGTCCTCTCTGTCCCTTCTTACTATCAAGAACCCATCTGGGCAGAACAAGTGAGATTTTATTTCACTGGTAAGTTTTGTTTCCACAACTCCCGCAATGTCAGGTGCATTTTCCCTAATACTATCCCTAACCTCAATATCTTAAGCATTTACTACTACTCTAACAGTGTTTGTATGCCAAACTTTCACGGCCATTTCTATCACCTGACATTCCTGATTTGTACATGGTGCTGGTTGGGGTGTTCTATCCTCTTGCTTCATTTGGCACCTCCCATTTTCTGTCATATGACTGTACTCTTTGCTTTTCTACCTTTCCTTCCATGGTCTATTACATTTGATAAATGTCCCTCTGAATAGTGCCTTGTTTTTAAGTTTCTCTACCTGCTTAAGTGCCTCCTGTAGTGATGACTAAAGAAAACACCAAAACTGGGTGTCCTCTTATGTATTAATCATAAAAATCTATTCATTTTTCCTTTGGCATTGAAACTGCTTCTGTCAATTCCACAGCCTCCAGTCATCTTTTGATGAGCATTTCTTCTTTCTTTACAATTCTTTTCTATATGGTGCAAGGTTTTCACTCAGACTAAACATAATCCTAGATTTTTGTTTGTCAACTTCTAGTTTTATTAATCTCTCTAACTTTGGAGCAACCTACTTTATGGCTAAGTCCAATAGTTTTGTTTTCTACAATCTCTGTGTTTCTAGCTTTCTCTAAAATCTCCTTTTTGCTAACAAGCATTAATCCTATAAGCTCTGTGCTTTCCTAAACTTATCATCAATTGGACCGTTAAGTTTCCTTGACTGATATCTCTCTAACAGTGCATATTATTTTATCTATAGCTTTGATCCTTTCCCTGGGCTCCGCTGTTACAATGTCCCCTATTTCTTGTTCCTCAGCAGCAGCTATCACATTCACAGTCTGTTGAACAGCCCAAAGCACTGCTCTTTCTCCTACTCATGCTCACTATTTTCAATGGTTTTTGTCACTTGTGTTATGGGCAACTCCTGTTCAACATTCTCTTGAACATCAAGAAAAGCCCCTTGTGACTTTTCCTGTTCTTTAATCATTCTGCTTTCTTCCCTTTGGTTATGTACCCTCTGATCATCCCCACCTGATGCAATTCATTGTGTTCTTTTCTCCTCTCACGAAACCATTCATGATCCATAAATTGTTTCCTTGGTTTCTTTAATTCCTTAAGAAGCTGTGCTAACTTCTGATATTGCTTTTTACCAACTTCCCATTACATCTTCAAACTTATGATCTCTAGTGGATGCTCCATCTTGTCCTCTTGTCTTTTCCTCAAGGATATACTAAACTGCAGTATAATATGAAACAATAAAATCTTTATTTCTTGTCTTTGTTAGTGCTCATCAGTAGGTTTAGCTCTGCTTTCCTGTCTTGTCTCTATGTCTTCTTTAAGACCTGAGTGTGTGTGTGTGTGTGTGTGTGTGTGTGTGTGTGTGTGTGTGTGTGTGTGTGATAATACCAATCTATACTATGAGGGGAACAAGTTTTTATACTTGTGGGACCCTATCTCTCGAACATTCTTATCAAATTTCTATAGGCTGTCTGCTTTAACCATATCTCCAGTTAAATTATTCCATTTATCCACAACTCTTTTTTTTTTTTTTTTTTTTTTTTTTTTTTTTTTTTTTATACTTTGTCGCCGTCTCCCGCGTTTGCGAGGTAGCGCAAGGAAACAGACGAAAGAAATGGCCCAACCCCCCCCCCCCATACACATGTACATACACACGTCCACACACGCAAATATACATACCTACACAGCTTTCCATGGTTTACCCCAGACGCTTCACATGCCTTGCTTCAATCCACTGACAGCACGTCAACCCCTGTATACCACATGACTCCAATTCACTCTATTTCTTGCCCTCCTTTCACCCTCCTGCATGTTCAGGCCCCGATCACACAAAATCTTTTTCACTCCATCTTTCCACCTCCAATTTGGTCTCCCTCTTCTCCTTGTTCCCTCCACCTCCGACACATATATCCTCTTGGTCAATCTCTCCTCACTCATTCTCTCCATGTGCCCAAACCATTTCAAAACACCCTCTTCTGCTCTCTCAACCACGCTCTTTTTATTTCCACACATCTCTCTTACCCTTACGTTACTTACTCGATCAAACCACCTCACACCACACATTGTCCTCAAACATCTCATTTCCAGCACATCCATCCTCCTGCGCACATCTCTATCCATAGCCCACGCCTCGCAACCATACAACATTGTTGGAACCACTATTCCCTCAAACATACCCATTTTTGCTTTCCGAGATAGTGTTCTCGACTTCCACACATTTTTCAAGGCTCCCAAAATTTTCGCCCCCTCCCCCACCCTATGATCCACTTCCGCTTCCATGGTTCCATCCGCTGACAGATCCACTCCCAGATATCTAAAACACTTCACTTCCTCCAGTTTTTCTCCATTCAAACTCACCTCCCAATTGACTTGACCCTCACCCCTACTGTACCTAATAACCTTGCTCTTATTCACATTTACTCTCAACTTTCTTCTTCCACACACTTTACCAAACTCAGTCACCAGCTTCTGCAGTTTCTCACATGAATCAGCCACCAGCGCTGTATCATCAGCGAACAACAACTGACTCACTTCCCAAGCTCTCTCATCCCCAACAGACTTCATACTTGCCCCTCTTTCCAGGACTCTTGCATTTACCTCCCTTACAACCCCATCCATAAACAAATTAAACAACCATGGAGACATCACACACCCCTGCCGCAAACCTACATTCACTGAGAACCAATCACTTTCCTCTCTTCCTACACGTACACATGCCTTACATCCTCGATAAAAACTTTTCACTGCTTCTAACAACTTGCCTCCCACACCATATATTCTTAATACCTTCCACAGAGCATCTCTATCAACTCTATCATATGCCTTCTCCAGATCCATAAATGCTACATACAAATCCATTTGCTTTTCTAAGTATTTCTCACATACATTCTTCAAAGCAAACACCTGATCCACACATCCTCTACCACTTCTGAAACCGCACTGCTCTTCCCCAATCTGATGCTCTGTACATGCCTTCACCCTCTCAATCAATACCCTCCCATATAATTTACCAGGAATACTCAACAAACTTATACCTCTGTAATTTGAGCACTCACTCTTATCCCCTTTGCCTTTGTACAATGGCACTATGCACGCATTCCGCCAATCCTCAGGCACCTCACCATGAGTCATACATACATTAAATAACCTTACCAACCAGTCAACAATACAGTCACCCCCTTTCTTAATAAATTCCACTGCAATACCATCCAAACCTGCTGCCTTGCCGGCTTTCATCTTCCGCAAAGCTTTTACTACCTCTTCTCTGTTTACCAAATCATTTTCCACAACTCTTACACCATAAAAGTACTTCCTCAAATATTTCTTTTAACAAGTTTGTGTTCAACTAAATATTTGTACTGTGCGGGAGAAATCTTCGCAATCATGGGGCCCCACCTCCTAAAACATTAAATACTATCATACAATTTTTTATATTTATGTATGATATCTGCAACAGCATTGTGTATAATTACGTTTTTGTACTGTAAGGAGGAGTTTCACACTTGCAGGGCCCCATCTCTCAAACATTCTCTAATATCAGGAAACTTCTCAAATTCACATACACTGTTTGCATTGACCATGTCCTAACTCATTCCATTCATCCACCACTCTTACACTACAAGAGGACTTGTTCACATCATTTCTTAACAAACATCTTATTAATTTCAAATTATGTCCTCTGATTGCCAATACCGACATCTTGCTATGAAGTGTTCACTGTCTACATCGCTGATCTGCTATAAAAACTTAAAGGTTGAGATCAGGTCACCCTCAACCTTTTCTCTTCCAAGGTGGGCAAATCTAAAGCTTCTCCCTGTGACTCAGCTCTCTTCAATCTGGTACCTGTATCAACTTTGTTGCCCTTCCCTGGACCTTCCTATTAACTCTTTGTGATTCTTTAGTTGCTGTGACCAAAATTGAGAGGCATACTCTAGTTTTTGCCTAAGTAGGATATGAACAGCTTGCTAAATATTTTCTCAACCACACACCTGAAAGTTATTCTAATACAGTTTGTCTCAAACTATTCTCCAAATGTAGGACTCTGGTAGCAAGTCAGGGATGATGCCAACTCCCACTTCTATCTTACACTAAGAATCCTGATGTTTATTTCCTTTTAGATAATACTAATACAGAGGCCTTTCACTCTGTTCCATCCTAAATACTTACATCTGCTTGGGCTGAATTTCATCATGCATGTATCTGACCAACTTTGGAGTCAGTTAAAGTCCCCTCGTAAGTTGATGCAATCCTCCCTTTCCATCATCTTCAAACATATTCAGGAAGAGGCTCATACTTTAAAGTATCATTTACATAGATCAAGAAGAGTAATGGTCCTACAACAGAAACCTGTGACAATCTGCTGATCACCTTGTCCCATTTGAAGAAGGCTCCTGACATCCATCCTTTGTTACCTTCCACTGAGATGTCTGTCCATCGAGGGAAATTCCTCATTCCTGCCCATGCACTATGGAGTCAAATGCTTTTTTGTCAGTCCAAGTACAAAAAATCCAACCTCTTCTTTAGCTCACTCTCTTGTAGATATGTAAGAGGACTGTTACACATGACCTCCTTTCTCTAAAATCAAGCTGTTTCTTACTTATGTAATTCCTCCTCAGTATATAGTCACCCATTTGCTTTCTAATTATTATTTCCAAATCATTATGCACCACTCTTGTCAGTTAGAACCATCAATACCTGTTCCCAATTTCCTTTCTTATATGTAGGTATAATGTTTGCCTTTTCCACTCCCCTGGCACCTACCCTCCTCTGATTACATCTGGAACAGTATTTCCATGGGTTTACATACAGTATCTGCACACACATTCAGCACATAGGGTAAAATTCTTAGGGTAAAATTCTATCATGACCATGAGCCTTGTATGGGTCAATACCTTTTTGCATTCTGTTTATGTCTTCTCTAGAGATCTCATTGTTTTCTAAGCCCTCATTCCCAATCCATCTCACTAGTTTTGGAGCAAGAGTGTCTTTCACTGTAAAAACACTTTTCAACTTTGTTTTCAGTTCTTCATACATCCTTATATCATCCTCTACAATTCTTTCCTTGGAATCCTTTAGCCTAATTAGCTGCTCTTTAAGTGATAATTGCCTCCTGATGATTTTATGGAAAAGTTTTGCATTTTCTCCTATCTTGTACCTTGGCCTAAATGTTGTTTTTCACATTTCTTTGTTACCCTTCTTATCCTGGTATACTTATTCCTTGCTCTATAAGAACTTGCAAATGCTAATTGGCAAGCGTTGTCTATATATTTGTCACTGTACATCTAAAAGCTCCTTAGCTATCTGACAACTTCCATTAGACAATTCTTTCCTTTGTTTACTATTCCCTTTGTGTTTGAGGTGAGAGGCATTTTCATAATCCTTCATTGTAAATTTCACTGAACCTCTCTCGCAAAGCTCCGGTTTCCTTGATATTGAACTTCACTTCCCAGTCTAGGTTACTATAGAAATTGTTGAGGTTGGTGTACTTTCCATGATTATTCTCCTCTTTATGTCTTGTCTCACCATTGCTCTTTTGAAGTTCTCATTTACCTTAGAGTCAAAACTTGAGCATTACATGATGACTTTTCCAACTGGTTTATAATTCATAATTTCAATATCCATGATAGTATATCCTAGTTTTATCACTACATGTTGCCTTACCCCCACAAGAATCCAAATCTCCCCTTCTTATGTTTTGACGGAAGCTCCAGTCATGGACAAAAGTCCACATTGAGGCTGGGCCTTAATTCAAAGGGGGAAAAAAGAGGGTAGAGTGCACCAAAGCTTTGAGGTGTAGGGAAAGAAACAGTATTCAAAATGGCCCATCTGAGATGCCAAAAGCCAAAGAGTAATCATGTCACAGAAGCTTGTGAAGCATTATGGAGTATAGCTCATAGTGGGGCACACAAGCAACCAGCTCTTGGGTACAAAAACCAAAGGAGTAACTATAGAATAGGGAAAAGTGAGCCAACATTGTGGTAGAGGGCAAGCAGGTCAAGTTTTGAAGTTTGCCTGGGAGAGTTTAACAGTCAAACAACTTTCAAGTAAGGATCCCCCATTATCAGTACTTTACCATCTCTGAAAAGTGCATTTTACTTCTTCCTTTACCATCTTCATTGTTCATTCAGTGTTATCTTTGTATATCTGCTTTGGATTGGTGCAATTCTTGGAAGATTATAATTCATCAACACCACTATGCACTTATCCCTAATAGTTACTCTTCCCATTACCTATTCATTTATTTATTTTGCTTTGTCACTGTCTCCCGCGTTAGCGAGGTAGCGCAAGGAAACAGACGAAATAATGGCCCAACCCATCCACATACACATGTATATACATAATGGTCCACATACGCACATATACATACCTATACATCTCAATATATACATATATATACACACACAGACACATACATATACACATGTACATAATTCTTACTGTCTGCCTTTATTCATTCCCATCACCACCCCACCACACATGAAATAAAAACACCCTCCCCTCTCATGTGTACGAGGTAGCACTAGGAGGAGACAACAAAGGCCACATTCGTTCACACTCAGTCTCTAGCTGTCATGTAATAATGCACCGAAACCACAGCTCCCTTTCCACATCCAAGCCCCACAGCACTACCCATGGTTTACCCCAGACGCTTCACGCCTTCCACCCTCCTGCATGTTCAGGCCCCGATCACTCAAAATCTTTTTCACTCCATCGTTCCACCTCCAATTTGGTCTCCCACTTCTCCTCGTTCCCTCCACCTCTGACATATATATCCTCTTGGTCAATCTTTCCTCACTCATTCTCTCCATGTGACCAAACCATTTCAAAACACCCTCTTTTGCTCTCTCAACCACACTCTTTTTATTCCCACACATCTCTCATATCCTATCATTACTTACTTGATCAAACCACCTTATACCACATATTGTCCTCAAACATCTCATTTCCAGCACATCCACCCTCCTCCGCACAACTCTATCTATAGCACACGCCTCGCAACCATATAACATTGTTGGAACCCCTATTCCTTAGAACATACCCATTTTTGCTCTTTGAGATAATGTTCTCGGCTTCCACACATTCTTCAACGCTCCCAGAATTTTCGCCCCCTCCCCACCCTGTGATTCACTTCCACTTCAATGGTTCCATCCGCTGCCAAAAAAACTCCCAGATATCTAAAACACTTCACTTCCTCCAGTTTTTCTCCATTCAAACTTACCTCCCAATTGACTTGTCCCTCAACCTACTGTACCTAATAACCTTGCTCTTATTCACATTTACTCTCAGCTTTCTTCTTTCACCCACTTTACCAAACTCAGTCACCAGCTTCTGCAGTTTCTCACACGAATCAGACATAAGCACTGTATCATCAGCGAACAACAACTGACTCACTTCCCAGGTTCTCTCATCCACATCAGACTGCATACTTGCCTCTTTCCAAAACTCTTGCATTCACCTCCTGAACAACTCCGTCCATAATCAAATTAAACAGCCATGTAGACATCACACACCCCTGCTGCAAACCTACATTCACTGAGAGCCAATCACTTTCCTCTCTCCCTGCACTTCTCTTCCTATATATATATATATAGGAAGTAAAGTGTTTTAGATATCTGGGAGTGGATCTGGCAGCGGATGGAACCATGGAAGCGGAAGTGAATCATAGGGTGGGGGAGGGGGCGAAAATTCTGGGAGCCTTGAAGAATGTGTGGAAGTCGAGAACATTATCTCGGAAAGCAAAAATGGCTATGTTTGAAGAAATAGTGGTTCCAACAATGTTGTATGGTTGTGAGGCGTGGGCTATGGATAGAATTGTGCGCAGGAGGGTGGATGTGCTGGAAATGAGATGTTTGAGGACAATGTGTGGTGTGAGGTGGTTTGATCGAGTAACGTAAGGGTAAGAGAGATGTGTGGAAATAAAAAGAGCGTGGTTGAGAGAGCATAAGAGGGTGTTTTGAAATAGTTTGGGCACATGGAGAGAATCAGTGAGGAAAGGTTGACCAAGAGGATATATGTGTCGGAGGTGTAGGGAACGAGGAGAAGTGGGAGACCAAATTGGAGGTGGAAAGATGGAGTGAAAAAGATATATATATATATATATATATATATATATATATATATATATATATATATATATATATATATATATATATATATCTTTCGTCTGTTTCCTTGCGCTACCTCGCAAACGCGGGAGACAGCGACAAAGCAAAAAAAAAAAAAAAAAAAAGTTTGTTGAGTATTCCTGGTAAATTATATGGGAGGGTATTGATTGAGAGGGTGAAGGCATGTAGAGAGCATCAGAAGTGGTAGAGGATGTGTGGACCAGGTGTTTGCTTTGAAGAATGTATGTGAGAAATACTTAGAAAAGCAAATGGATTTGTATGTAGCATTTATGGATCTGGAGAAGGCATATGATAGAGTTGATAGAGATGCTCTGTAGAAGGTATTAAGAATATATGGTGTGGGAGGCAAGTTGTTAGAAGCAGTGAAAAGTTTTTATCGAGGATGTAAGGCATGTGTACGTGTAGGAAGAGAGGAAAGTGATTGGTTCTCAGTGAATGTAGGTTTGCGGCAGGGGTGTGTGATGTCTCCATGGTTGTTTGATATGTTTATGGATGGGTTGTTAGGGAGGTGAATGCAAGAGTTTTGGAAAGAGGGGCAAGTATGAAGTCTGTTGGGGATGAGAGAGCTTGGGAAGTGAGTCAGTTGTTGTTCGCTGATGATACAGCGCTGGTGGCTGATTCATGTGAGAAACTGCAAAAGCTGGTGACTGAGTTTGGTAAAGTGTGTGAAAGAAGAAAGTTAAGAGTAAATGTGAATAAGAGCAAGGTTATTAGGTACAGTAGGGTTGAGGGTCAAGTCAATTGGGAGGTAAGTTTGAATGGAGAAAAACTGGAGGAAGTAAAGTGTTTTAGATATCTGGGAGTGGATCTGGCAGCGGATGGAACCATGGAAGCGGAAGTGGATCATAGGGTGGGGGAGGGGGCGAAAATCCTGGGAGACTTGAAGAATGTGTGGAAGTCGAGAACATTATCTCGGAAAGCAAAAATGGGTATGTTTGAAGTAATAGTGGTTCCAACAATGTTGTATGGTTGCGAGGTGTGGGCTATGGATAGAGTTGTGCACAGGAGGATGGATGTGCTGGAAATGAGATGTTTGAGGACAATGTGTGGTGTGAGGTGGTTTGATCGAGTAAGTAACGTAAGGGTAAGAGAGATGTGTGGAAATAAAAAGAGCATGGTTGAGAGAGCAGAAGAGGGTGTTTTGAAATGGTTTGGGCACATGGAGAGAATGAGTGAGGAAAGATTGACCAAGAGGATATATGTGTCGGAGGTGGAGGGAACGAGGAGAAGAGGGAGACCAAATTGGAGGTGGAAAGGTGGAGTGAAAAAGATTTTGTGTGATCGGGGCCTGAACATGCAGGAGGGTGAAAGGAGGGCAAGGAATAGAGTGAATTGGAGCGATGTGGTATACAGGGGTTGACGTGCTGTCAGTGGATTGAATCAAGGCATGTGAAGCGTCTGGGGTAAACCATGGAAAGCTGTGTAGGTATGTATATTTGCGTGTGTGGACGTATGTACATGTGTATGGGGGGGGTTGGGCCATTTCTTTCGTCTGTTTCCTTGCGCTACCTCGCAAACACGGGAGACAGCGACAAAGTATAAAAAAAAAAAAAAATATATATATATATATTTTTTTTTTTTTTTTTTTTTATACTTTGTCGCTGTCTCCCGCGTTTGCGAGGTAGCGCAAGGAAACAGACGAAAGAAATGGCCCAACCCCCCCCCATACACATGTACATACACACGTCCACACACGCAAATATACATACCTACACAGCTTTCCATGGTTTACCCCAGACGCTTCACATGCCTTGATTCAATCCACTGACAGCACGTCAAACCCTGTATACCACATCGCTCCAATTCACTCTATTCCTTGCCCTCCTTTCACCCTCCTGCATGTTCAGGCCCCGATCACACAAAATCTTTTTCACTCCATCTTTCCACCTCCAATTTGGTCTCCCTCTTCTCCTCGTTCCCTCCACCTCCGACACAGATATCCTCTTGGTCAATCTTTCCTCACTCATTCTCTCCATGTGCCCAAACCATTTCAAAACACCCTCTTCTGCTCTCTCAACCACGCTCTTTTTATTTCCACACATCTCTCTTACCCTTACGTTACTTACTCGATCAAACCACCTCACACCACACATTGTCCTCAAACATCTCATTTCCAGCACATCCATCCTCCTGCGCACAACTCTATCCATAGCCCACGCCTCGCAACCATACAACATTGTTGGAACCACTATTCCTTCAAACATACCCATTTTTGCTTTCCGAGATAATGTTCTCGACTTCCACACATTTTTCAAGGCTCCCAAAATTTTCGCCCCCTCCCCCACCCTATGATCCACTTCCGCTTCCATGGTTCCATCCGCTGACAGATATATATATATATATATATATATATATATGTATATATATATATATATATATATATATAAGAATATATGGTGTGGGAGGAAAGTTATTAGAAGCAGTGAAAAGTTTTTATCAAGGATGTAAGGCATGTGTACGTGTAGGAAGAGAGGAAAGTGATTGGTTCTCAGTGAATGTAGGTTTGCGGCAGGGGTGTGTGATGTCTCCATGGTTGTTTAATTTGTTTATGGATGGGGTTGTTAGGGAGGTAAATGCAAGAGTTTTGGAAAGAGGGGCAAGTATGAAGTCTGTTGGAGATGAGAGAGCTTGGGAAGTGAGTCAGTTGTTGTTCGCTGATGATACAGCGCTGGTGGCTGATTCATGTGAGAAACTGCAGAAGCTGGTGACTGAGTTTGGTAAAGTGTGTGAAAGAAAAAAGTTAAGAGTAAATGTGAATAAGAGCAAGGTTATTAGGTACAGTAGGGTTGAGGGTCAAGTCAATTGGGAGGTGAGTTTGAATGGAGAAAAACTGGAGGAAGTGAAGTGTTTTAGATATCTGGGAGTGGATCTGGCAGCGGATGGAACCATGGAAGCGGAAGTGGATCATAGGGTGGGGGAGGGGGCGAAAATTTTGGGAGCCTTGAAAAATGTGTGGAAGTCGAGAACATTATCTCGGAAAGCAAAAATGGGTATGTTTGAAGGAATAGTGGTTCCAACAATGTTGTATGGTTGCGAGGCGTGGGCTATGGATAGAGTTGTGCGCAGGAGGATGGATGTGCTGGAAATGAGATGTTTGAGGACAATGTGTGGTGTGAGGTGGTTTGATCGAGTAAGTAACGTAAGGGTAAGAGAGATGTGTGGAAATAAAAAGAGCGTGGTTGAGAGAGCAGAAGAGGGTGTTTTCAAGTGTTTTGGGCACATGGAGAGAATGAGTGAGGAAAGAATGACCAAGAGGATATATGTGTCAGAGGTGTAGGGAACGAGGAGAAAAGGGAGACCAAACTGGAGGTGGAAAGATGGAGTGAAAAAGATTTTGTGTGATCGGGGCCTGAACATGCAGGAGGGTGAAAGGAGGGCAAGGAATAGAGTGAATTGGAGCGATGTGGTGTACCGGGGTTGACGTGCTGTCAGTGGATTGAATCAGGGCATGTAAGGCATCTGGGGTAAACCATGGAAAGCTGTGTAGGTATGTATATTTGCGTGCGTGGACGTATGTATATGAATGTGTATGGGGGGTGGGTTGGGCCATTTCTTTCGTCTGTTTCCTTGCGCTACCTCGCAAACGCGGGAGACAGCGACAAAGTATAATAAAAAAAAATATATATATATATATATATATATATATATATATATATATATATATATATATATATATATATATATTGGGGAAGAGCAGTGTGGTTTCAGAAGTGGTAGAGGATGTGTGGATCAGGTGTTTGCTTTGAAGAATGTATGTGAGAATTACTTAGAAAAGCAAATGGATTTGTATGTAGCATTTATGGATCTGGAGAAGGCATATGATAGAGTTGATAGAGATGCTCTGTGGAAGGTATTAAGAATATATGGTGTGGGAGGCAAGTTGTTAGAAGCAGTGAAAAGTTTTTATCGAGGATGTAAGGCATGTGTACGTGTCGGAAGAGAGGAAAGTGATTGGTTCTCAGTGAATGTAGGTTTGCGGCAGGGGTGTGTGATGTCTCCATGGTTGTTTAATTTGTTTATGGATGGTGTTGTTACGGAGGTGAATGCAAGAGTTTTGGAAAGAGGGTCAAGTATGAAGTCTCTTGGGGATGAGAGAGCTTGGGAAGTGAGTCAGTTGTTGTTCGCTGATGATACAGCGCTGGTGGCTGATTCATGTGAGAAACTGCAGAAGCTGGTGACTGAGTTTGGTAAAGTGTGTGAAAGAAGAAAGTTAAGAGTAAATGTGAATAAGAGCAAGGTTATTAGGTACAGTAGGGTTGAGGGTCAAGTCAATTGGGAGGTGAGTTTGAATGGAGAAAAACTGGAGGAAGTGAAGTGTTTTAGATATCTGGGAGTGGATCTGGCAGCGGATGGAACCATGGAAGCGGAAGTGGATCATAGGGTGGGGGAGGGGGCGAAAATTCTGGGAGCCTTAAAGAATGTATGGAAGTCGAGAACATTATCTCGGAAAGCAAAAATGGGTATGTTTGAAGGAATAGTGGTTCCAACAATGTTGTATGGTTGCGAGGCGTGGGGTATGGATAGAGTTGTGTGCAGGAGGATGGATGTGCTGGAAATGAGATGTTTGAGGACAATGTGTGGTGTGAGGTGGTTTGATCGAGTAAGTAACATAAAGGTAAGAGAGATGTGTGGAAATAAAAAGAGCGTGGTTGAGAGAGCAGAAGAGGGTGTTTTGAAATGGTTTGGTCACATGGAGAGAATGAGTGAGGAAAGATTGACCAAGAGGATATATGTGTCGGAGGTGGAGGGAACGAGAAGATGGAGACCAAATTGGAGGTGGAAAGATGGAGTGAAAAAGATTTTGTGTGATTGGGGCCTGAACATGGAGGAGGGTGAAAGGAGGGCAAGGAATAGAGTGAATTGGAGCGATATGGTATACCGTACCTACACGTACACATGCCTTACATCCTCGATAAAAACTTTTCACTGCTCCTAACAACTTTCCTCCCACACCATATATTCTTAATACCTTCCACAGAGCATCTCTATCAACTCTATCATATGCCTTCTCCAGATCCATAAATGCTACATACAAATCCATTTGCTTTTCTAAGTATTTCTCACATACATTCTTCAAAGCAAACACCTGATCCACACATCCTCTACCACTTCTGAAACCACACTGCTCTTCCCCAATCTGATGCTCTGTACATGCCTTCACCCTTTCAATCAGTACCCTCCCATATAATTTACCAGGAATACTCAACAAACTTATACCTCTGTAATTTGAGCACTCACTCTTATCCCCTTTGCCTTTGTACAATGGCACTATGCAAGCATTCCGCCATTCCTCAGGCACCTCATCATGAATCATACGTACATTAAATAACCTTACCAACCAGTAAACAATACAGTCACCCCCTTTTTTAATAAATTCCAGTGCAATACCATCCAAACCTGCTGCCTTGCCGGCTTTCATCTTCCGTAAAGCTTTCACTACCTCTTCTCTGTTTACCAAATAATTTTCCCTAACCCTCTCACTTTGCACACCACCTCGACCAAAACACCCTATATCTGCCACTCTATCATCAAACACATTCAACAAAACCTTCAAAATACTCACTCCATCTCCTTCTCACATCACCACTAGTTATCACCTCCCCATTAGCACTTTATTTACCTCCTTCCAAAACATCTTTATATTCTCCATGATATTTGATGATACTCTCTCACCCCAACTCTCATTTGCCCTCTTTTTCACCTCTTGCACCTTTCTCTTGGCCTCTTGCCTCTTTCTTTTATACCTCTCCCACTCATTTGCATTTTTCCCTGCAAAAATTGTCCAAATGCCTCTCTCTTCTCTTTCACTAATAATCTTACTTCATCCCACCACTCACTACTTTTTTTTTTTTTTTTTGCTTTGTCGCTGTCTCCAGCATTTGCAAGGTAGCGCAAGGAAACAGATGAAAGAAATGGCCCAACCTACCCCCATACACATGTATATACATACACGTCCACACACGCAAATATACATACCTACACAGCTTTCCATGGTTTACCCCAGACGCTTCACATGCCCTGATTCAATCCACTGACAGCACGTCAACCCCGGTATACCACATTGATCCAATTCACTCTATTCCTTGCCCTCCTTTCACCCTCCTGCATGTTCAGGCCCCGATCACACAAAATCTTTCTCACTCCATCTTTCCACCTCCAATTTGGTCTCCCACTTCTCCTAGTTCCCTCCACCTCCGACACATATATCCTCTTGGTCAATCTTTCCTCACTCATTCTCTCCATGTGCCCAAACCATTTCAAAACTCCCTCTTTTGCTCTCTCAACCATGCTCTTTTTATTTCCACACATCTCTCTCACCCTTACGTTACTTACTCGATCAAACCACCTCACACCACACATTGTCCTCAAACATCTCATTTCCAGCACATCCATCCTCCTGCGCACAAATCTATCCATAGCCCATGCCTCGCAACCATACAACATTGTTGGAACCACTATTCCTTCAAACATACCCATTTTTGCTTTCCGAGATAATGTTCTCGACTTTCACACATTCTTCAAGGCTCCCAGAATTTTCGCCCCCTCCCCCACCCTATGATCCACTTCCGCTTCCATGGTTCCATCCGCTGCCAGATCCACTCCCAGATATCTAAAACACTTTACTTCCTCCAGTTTTTCTCCATTCAAACTTACCTCCCAATTGACTTGACCCTCAACCCTACTGTACCTAATAACCTTGCTCTTATTCACATTTACTCTTAACTTTCTTCTTTCACACACTTTACCAAACTCAGTCACCAGCTTCTGCAGTTTCTCACATGAATCAGCCACCAGCTCTGTATCATCAGCGAACAACAACTGACTCACTTCACAAGCTTTCTCATCCCCAACAGACTTCATACTTGCCCCTCTTTCCAAAACTCATGCATTCACCTCCCTAACAACCCCATCCATAAACAAATTAAACAACCATGGAGACATCACACAACCCTGCCGCAAACCTAAATTCATAGAGAACCAATCACTTTCCACTCTTCCTACACGTACACATGCCTTATATCCTTGATAAAAACATTTCACTCCTTCTAACAACTTTCCTCCCACACCATATATTCTTAATACCTTCCACAGAGCATCTCTATCAACTCTATCATATGCCTTCTCCAGATCAATAAATGCTACATACATATCCATTTGCTTTTCTAAGTATTTCCCACATACATTCTTCAAAGCAAATACCTGATCCACACATCCTCTACCACTTCTGAAACCACACTGCTCTTCCCTAATCTGATGCTCTGTACATGCCTTCACCCTCTCAATCAATACCCTCCCATATAATTTACCAGGAATACTCAAAAAACTTATACCTCTGTAATTTGAGCACCCACTCTTATCCCCTTTGCCTTTGTACAATGGCACTATGCACGCATTCCGCCAATCCTCAGGCACCTCACCATGAGTCATACATACATTAAATAACCTTACCAACCAGTCAATAATACAGTCACCCCCTTTTTTAATAAATTCCACTGCAATACCATCCAAACCTGCTGCCTTGCCGGCTTTCATCTTCCGCAAAGCTTTTACTACCTCTTCTCTGTTTACCAAATCATATATATATGTTTATCAAATCATATATATATATATATATATATATATATATATATTTTTATTTTGCCGCTGTCTCCCGCGTTTGCGAGGTAACGCAAGGAAACAGACGAAAGAAATGGCCCAACCCACCCCCATACACATGTATATACATAGGTCCACACACGCAAATATACACACCTACACAGCTTTCCATGGTTTACCCCAGACGCTTCACATGCCCTGATTCAATCCACTGACAGCACGTCAACCCCGGTATACCACATCAATCCAATTCACTCTATTCCTTGCCCTCCTTTCACCCTCCTGCATGTTCAGGCCCCGATCACACAAAATCTTTTTCACTCCATCTTTCCACCTCCAATTTGGTCTCCCACTTTTCCTCGTTCCCTCCACCTCCGACACATATATCCTCTTGGTCAATCTTTCCTCACTCATTCTCTCCATGTGCCCAAAACATTTCAAAACACCCTCTTCTGCTCTCTCAACCATGCTCTTTTTATTACCACACATCTCTCTTACCCTTACGTTACTTACTCGATCAAACCACCTCACACCACACATTGTCCTCAAACCTCTCATTTCCAGCACATCCACCCTCCTGCGCACAACTCTATCCATAGCCCACGCCTCGCAACCATACAACATTGTTGGAACCACTATTCCTTCAAACATACCCATTTTTGCTTTCCGAGATAATGTTCTCGACTTCCACACATTCTTCAAGGCTCCCAAAATTTTCGCCCCCTCCCCCACCCTATGATCCACTTCCGCTTCCATGGTTCCATCCACTCCCAGATCCACTCCCAGATACCTAAAACACTTTACTTCCTCCAGTTTTTCTCCATTCAAACTTACCTCCCAATTGACTTGACCCTCAACCCTACTAGTAGTACCTAATAACCATGCTCTTATTCACATTTACTCTTAACTTTCTTCTTTCACACACTTTACCAAACTCAGTAACCAGCTTCTGCAGTTTCTCACATGAATCAGCCACCAGCACTGTATCATCAGCGAACAACAACTGACTCACTTCCCAAGCTCTCTCATCCCCAACAGACTTCATACTTGCCCCTCTTTCCAAAACTCTTGCATTCACCTCCCTAACAACCCCATCCATAAACATATCAAACAACCATGGAGACATCACACACCCCTGCCGCAAACTTACATTCACTGAGAACCAATCACTCTTCTCTCTTCCCACACGTACACATGCCTTACATCCTCGATAAAAACTTTTCACTGCTTCTAACAACTTTCCTCCCACACCATATATTCTTAATACCTTCCACAGAGCATCTCTATCAACTCTATCATATGCCTTCTCCAGATCCATAAATGCTACATTCAAATCCATTTGCTTTTCTAAGTATTTCTCACATACATTCTTCAAAGCAAACACCTGATCCACACATCCTTTACCACTTCTGAAACCACACTGCTCTTCCCCAATCTGATGCTCTGTACATGCCTTCACCCTCTCAATCAATACCCTCCCATATAATTTACCAGGAATACTCAACAAAGTTATACCTCTGTAATTTGAGCACTCACTCTTATCCTCTTTGCCTTTGTACAATGGCACTATGCACGCATTCCGCCAATCCTCAGGCACCTCATCATGAGTCATACATACATTAAATAACCTTACCAACCAGTCAATAATACAGTCACCCCCTTTTTTAATAAATTCCACTGCAATACCATCCAAACCTGCTGCCTTGCCGGCTTTCATCTTCTGCAAAGCTTTTACTACCTCTTCTCTGTTTACCAAATCATTTTCCCTAACCCTCTCTCTTTGCACACCACCTCGACCAAAACACCCTATATCTGCCACTCTATCATCAAACATATTCAACAAACCTTCAAAACACTCACTCCATCTCCTTCTCACATCACCACTACTTGTTATCACCTCCCCATTTGCGCCCTTCACTGAAGTTCCCATTTGCTCCCTTGTCTTATGCACTTTATTTACCTCCTTCCAGAACATCTTTTTATTCTCCCTAAAATTTAATGATACTCTCTCACCCCAACTCTCATTTGCCCACTTTTTCACATCTTGCACCTTTCTCTTGACCTCCTGTCTCTTTCTTTTATACATCTCCCACTCAATTGCATTTTTTCTCTGCAATAATCGTCAAAATGCCTCTCTCTTCTCTTTCACTAATAATCTTACTTCTTCATCCCACCACTCACTACCTTTTCTAATCAACCCATCTCCCATTCTTCTCATGCCACATGCATCTTTTGTGCAATCCATCACTGATTCCCTAAATACATCCCATTCCTCCCCCACTCCCCTTACTTCCATTGTTCTCAACTTTTTCCATTCTGCACTCAGTCTCTCCTGGTACTTCCTCACACAAGTCTCCTTCCCTATATAATTATATATATATATATATATATTATTATATTATTTATTATACTTTGTCGCTGTCTCCCGCGTTTGCGAGGTAGCGCAAGGAAACAGACGAAAGAAATGGCCCAACCCCCCCCATACACATGTATATACATACGTCCACACACGCAAATATACATACCTACACAGCTTTCCATAGCTTACCCCAGACGCTTCACATGCCTTGATTCAATCCACTGACAGCACGTCAACCCCGGTATACCACATCGCTCCAATTCACTCTATTCCTTGCCCTCCTTTCACCCTCCTGCATGTTCAGGCCCCGATCACACAAAATCTTTTTCACTCCATCTTTCCACCTCCAATTTGGTCTCCCTCTTCTCCTTGTTCCCTCCACCTCCGACACATGTATCCTCTTGGTCAATCTTTCCTCACTCATCCTCTCCATGTGCCCAAACCACTTCAAAACACCCTCTTCTGCTCTCTCAACCACGCTCTTTTTATTTCCACACATCTCTCTTACCCTTACGTTACTCACTCGATCAAACCACCTCACACCACACATTGTCCTCAAACATCTCATTTCCAGCACATCCATCCTCCTGCGCACAACTCTATCCATAGCCCATGCCTCGCAACCATACAACATTGTTGGAACCACTACTCCTTCAAACATACCCATTTTTGCTTTCCGAGATAATGTTCTCGACTTCCACACATTCTTCAAGGCCCCCAGAATTTTCACCCCCTCCCCCACCCTATGATCCACTTCCGCTTCCATGGTTCCATCCGCTGCCAGATCCACTCCCAGATATCTAAAACACTTCACTTCCTCCAGTTTTTCTCCATTCAAACTCACCTCCCAATTGACTTGACCCTCAACCCTACTGTACCTAATAACCTTGCTCTTTTTCACATTTACTCTTAACTTTCTTCTTCCACATACTTTACCAAACTCAGTCACCAGCTTCTGCAGTTTCTCACATGAATCAGCCACCAGCGCTGTATCATCAGCGAACAACAACTGACTCACTTCCCAAGCTCTCTCATCCCCAACAGACTTCATACTTGCCCCTCTTTCCAAAACTCTTGCATTTACCTCCCTAACAACCCCATCCATAAACAAATTAAACAACCATGGAGACATCACACACCCCTGCCGCTAACCTACATTCACTGAGAACCAATCACTTTCCTCTCTTCCTACACGTACACATGCCTTACATCCTCGATAAAAACTTTTCACTGCTTCTAACAACTTTCCTCCCACACCATATATTCTTAATACCTTCCACAGAGCATCTCTATCAACTCTATCATATGCCTTCTCCAGATCCATAAATGCTACATACAAATCCATTTGCTTTTCTAAGTATTTCTCACATACATTCTTCAAAGCAAACACCTGATCCACACATCCTCTACCACTTCTGAAACCACACTGCTCTTCCCCAATCTGATGCTCTGTACATGCCTTCACCCTCTCAATCAATACCCTCCCATATAATTTACCAGGAATACTCAACAAACTTATACCTCTGTAATTTGAGCACTCACTCTTATCCCCTTTGCCTTTGTACAATGGCACTATGCACGCATTCCGCCAATCCTCAGGCACCTCACCATGAGTCATACATACATTAAATAACCTTACCAACCAGTCAACAATACAGTCACCCCCTTTTTTAATAAATTCCACTGCAATACCATCCAAACCTGCTGCCTTGCCGGCTTTCATCTTCCGCAAAGCTTTCACTACCTCTTCTCTGTTTACCAAATCATTTTCCCTAACTCTCTCACTTTGCACATCACCTCGACCAAAACACCCTATATCTGCCACTCTATCATCAAACACATTCAACAAACCTTCAAAATACTCACTCCATCTCCTTCTCACATCACCACTACTTGTTATCACCTCCCCATTTGCGCCCTTCACTGAAGTTCCCATTTGCTCCCTTGTCTTATGCACTTTATTTACCTCCTTCCAGAACATCTTTTTATTCTCCCTAAAATTTAATGATATATATATATATATATATATATATATAATTATTATACTTTGTCACTGTCTCATGCTTTACCAAGATAGCAAAAGGACGCGGATGAAAAAATGGCCTAAACCACCTACATACACATGTATATACATACAAATCCACACAAGCACATATATATACCTATACAATTCCATGTATACATATATATACATACACAGTCATAAATATATATACAAAAGAAGATAATTCATACTTGCTGCCTATATTTATTCCCGTCGCCACCCCCCGACACAAGAAATGACAACCCCCTCCCCCGCATGCGCATGAGGTAGCGCTAGAAGGGGACAACAAAGGCACAATTCAATTCACACTCAGTCTCCAGCTGTCATGTATAATGCACCAAAACCATGGCACCCTTTCCACATCCTGGCCCAACAGAACTTTACATGGTTTACCTCAGACGCTTTACTTGCCCTGGTTCAATCCAATGACAGCACGTCGACCCCGGTATACCACATCATTCAGGCTCACTCTATTCCTAGTACACTTTTCACCCTCCTACATGTTCAGGCCCCGATTGCTCAAAATCTTTTTCACTCTATCCTTCCACCTCCAATTTGGTCTCCCACTTTTCCTCGTTCCCTCCACCTCTGACACATATATCCTCTTCACTCATTCTCTTCATGTCCACAAACCATTTCAAAACACCCTCTTCTGCTCTCTCAACCACACTCTTTTTATTACCACACATCTCTCTTACCCTATTATTACTTACTCGATCAAACCACCTCACACCACATATTATCCTCAGACATCCCATTTCCAGCACATCCACCCTCCTGCGCACAACTCTATCCATAGCCCATGCCTCGCAACCATATAACATTGATGGAACCACTATTCCTTCAAACATACCCATTTGTGAATTCCGAGATAATGTTCTCGACTTCCAAACATTCTCCAACGCTCTCACAACTTTCGCCTGCTGCTCCACCCTATGACTCACTTCCGCTTCCATGGTTCCATCCACTGTCAAATCCACTCCCACATATCTAAACCACTTCATTTCCTCCAGTTTTTCTCCATTCAAACTTACCTCCCAATTGACTTGTCCCTCAACCCTACTGTACCTAATAACCTTGCTCTTATTCACATTTACTCTAAGCTTTCTTCTTTCACACACATTACCAAACTCAGTCACCAGCTTCTGCAGTTTCTCACATGAGTCAGCCACCAGCACTGTATCATCAGCGAACAACAACTGACTCACTTCCCAAGCTCCCTCATCCACAACAGACTGCATACTTGCCTTCCCAAGCTCCCTCATCCACAACAGACTGCATACTTGCCCCTCTTTCCAAAACTCTTGCATTCACCTCCCTAACAACCACATCCATAAACAAATTAAACAACTATGGAGACATCACACACCCCTGCTGCAAACCTACATTCACTAAGAACCAATCACTTTCCTCTCTCCCTACACGTACACATCTCTTACATCCTCGATAAAAACTTTTCACTGCTTCTAACAACTTGCTTCCCACGCCATATATTCTTAATACCTTCCATAGAGCATTTCTATCAATTCTATCATATGCCTTCTCAAGCTCCATAAATGCTACATACAAATCCATTTGCTTTTCTAAGTATTTCTCACATTCATTCTTCAAAGCAAACACCTGATCCACACATCCTCTACCACTTCTGAAACCACATTGTTCTTCCCCAATCCAGTGCTCTGTACATGCCTTCACCCTCTCAATCATTACCCTCCCATATAATTTACCAGGAATACTCAACAAACTTATATCTCTGTAATTTGAGCACTCACTTTTATCCCCTTTGGCTTTGCATAATGGCACTATGCAAGCATTCCGCCAATCCTCAGGCACCTCACCATGAGTCATACATACATGAAATAACCTTACTAACCAGTCAACAATACAGTCACCCCTTTTTTAATAAATTCCACTGCAATACCATCCAAACCCACTGCCTTGCCAGCTTTCATCTTCCGCAAAGCTTCTACTACCTCTTCTCTGTTTACCAAATAATTCTCCCTAACCCTCTCTCTTTGCACACCACCACGACCAAAACACCCTATATCTGCCACTCTATCTTCATATGAAACACATTCAATAAACCTTCAAAATACTCACTCCATCTCCTTCTCACATCACCACTACTTCTTATCACCTCCCCATCACCCCCCTTCACTGAAGTTTCAATTTGTACCCTTGTCTTACGCACTTTATTTACCTCCATCCAAAATATCTTTTTATTCTACCTAAAATTTAATGATACTCTCTCACCCCAACTCTCATTTGCCCTCTTTTTCACCTCTTGCACCCTTCTCTTGATCTCCTGCCTCTTTCTTTTATACATCTCCCACTCACTTCCATTATTTCCCAGCAAAAAATCATCCAAATGCATCTCTCTTCTCTTTCACTAATAATCTTACTTCTTTATCCCACCACTCACTACCCTTTCTAATCTGCCCTCCTCCGACGCTTCTCATGCCACAAGCATCTTTTGCGCAAGCCATGACTCCTTCCCTAAATACATCCCATTCCTCCCCCATTCCCCTTACCTCCTTTGTTCTCACCTTTTTCTAATCTGTACTCAGTCTCTTCTAGTACTTCCTCACACAAGTCTCCTTCCCAAGCTCACTTACTCTCACCAATCTCTTTACCTCAATTCTCTCTTCTTTTCTGAAAACCTCTAAAAATCTTTACCTTAGCCTCCACAAGATAATGATCAGACATCCGTCCAGTTGCACCTCTCAACACATTAACATCCAAAAGTCTCTCTTTTGCACGCTTATCAATTAACACGTAATCCAATAATTCTCACTGGCCATCTCTCCTACTTACATACGTATACTTATGTATAACTCTCTTTTTAAACCACGTATTCCTAATCACCAGTCCTTTTTCAGCACATATATCTACAAGGTCTTCACCATTTCCATTTACAACACTGAACACCCCATGTACACCAATTATTCCCTCAACTGCCACATTACTCACCTTTGCATTCAAATCACCCATCACAATAACCTGGTCTTGTGCATCAAAACTAATAACACACTCACTCAGCTGCTCCCAAAACACTTGCCTCTCATGATCTTTCTTCTCATGCCCAGGTGCATATGCACATATAATCACGCATCTCTCTCCATCCACTCTCAGTTTTACCCATATCAATCGGGAGTTTAATTCCTTACAATCTATCACATACTTCCACCACTCGTGTTTCAGGAGTATTGCTGCTACTTCCCTTGCTCTTGTCCTCTCACTAACCCCTGACTTGACTCCCAAGACATTCCCAAACCACTCTTCCCCTTTATCCTTGAGGTTCATTTCACTCAGAGCCAAAACATCCAGGCACCTTTCCTAAAACATACTACCTATCTCTCCTTTTTTCTCATCTTGGTTACATCCACACACATTTAGACACCCCAGTCTGAGCCTTAAAGGAGGATGAGCACTCCCCACATGACTCCTTCTGTTTCCACTTTCAGAAAGTTAAAATACAAGGAGGGGAGGGATTCCAGTCCCCCGCTCCTGTCCCTTTTACTTGCCTTCTACGACACATGAGGAACGCATGGGAATTATTCTTTCTCCCCTATCCCCAAGGATATACATATTTATACATTATATATATATATATATATATATATATATATATATATATATATATATATATATATATATATATATATATATATATATATATATTTTTGTTTTTGCTTTGTCGCTGTCTCCCGCGTTTGCGAGGTAGCGCAAGGAAACAGACGAAAGAAATGGCCCAACCCACCCCCATACACATGTATATACATACATCCACACACGCAAATATACATACCTACACAGCTTTCCATGGTTTACCCCAAACGCTTCACATGCCCTGATTCAATCCACTGACAGCACGTCAACCCCGGTATACCACATCGATCCAATTCACTCTATTCCTTGCCCTCCTTTCACCCTCCTGCATGTTCAGGCCCAGATCACACAAAATCTTTTTCACTCCATCTTTCCACCTCCAATTTGGTCTCCCACTTCTACTCGTTCCCTCCACCTCCGACACATATATCCTCTTGGTCAATCTTTCCTCACTCATTCTCTCCATGTGCCCAAACCATTTCAAAACACCCTCTTCTGCTCTCTCAACCACGCTCTTTTTATTTCCACACATCTCTCTTACCCTTACGTTACTTATTCGATCAAACCAACTCACACCACACACTGTCCTCAAACATCTCATTTCCAGCACATCCATCCTCCTGCGCACAACTCTATCTATAGCCCACGCCTCGCAACCATACAACATTGTTGGAACCACTATTCCTTCAAACATACCCATTTTTGCTTTCCGAGATAATGTTCTCGACTTCCACATATTCTTCAAGGCTCCCAGGATTTTCGCCCCCTCCCCTACCCTATGATCCACTTCCACTTCCATGGTTCCATCCGCTGCCAGATCCACTCCCAGATATCTAAAACACTTTACTTCCTCCAGTTTTTCTCCATTCAAACTTACCTCCCAATTGACTTGACCCTCAACCCAACTGTACCTAATAACCTTGCTCTTATTCACATTTACTCTTAACTTTCTTCTTTCACACATATTACCAAACTCAGTCACCAGCTTCTGCAGTTTCTCACATGAATCAGCCACCAGCGCTGTATCATCAGCGAACAACAACTGACTCACTTCCCAAGCTCTCTCATCCACAACAGACTTCATACTTGCCCCTCTTTCCAAAACTCTTGCATTCACCTCCCTAACAACCCCATCCATAAACAAATTAAACAACCATGGAGACATCACACACCCCTGCCGCAATCCTACATTCCCTGAGAACCAATCACTTTCCTCTCTTCCTACACGTACACATGACTTACATCCTCGATATATATATGTATATATATATATATATATATATATATATATATATATATATATATATATATATATATATATATATATATATATTTATATATATATATATATATACATATATTTTTCTTTTTTTTTGCTTTGTCGCTGTCTCCCGCGTTTGCGAGGTAGCGCAAGGAAACAGATGAAAGAAATGGCCCAACCCACCCCCATACACATGTATATACATACGTCCACACACGCAAATATACATACCTACACAGCTTTCCATGTTTTACCCCAGACGCTTCACATGCTCTGATTCAATCCACTGACAGCACGTCAACCCCGGCATACCACATCGATCCAATTCACTCTATTCCTTGCCCCCCTTTCACCCTCCTGCATGTTCAGGCCCCGATCACACAAAATCTTTTTCACTCCATCTTTCCACCTCCAATTTGGTCTCCCACTTCTCCTCGTTCCCTCCACCTCTGACACATATATCCTCTTGGTCAATCTTTCCTCACTCATTCTCTCCATGTGCCCAAACCATTTAAAACACCCTCTTCTGCTCTCTCAACCATGCTCATTTTATTTCCACACATCTCTCTTACCCTTACGTTACTTACTCAATCAAACCACCTCACACCACACATTCACATTTACTCTTAACTTTCTTCTTTCACACACATTACCAAACTCAGTCACCAGCTTCTGCAGTTTCTCACATGAATCAGCCACCAGCGCTGTATCATCAGCGAACAACAACTGACTCACTTACCAAGCTCTCTCATCCACAACAGACTTCATACTTGCCCCTCTTTCCAAAACTCTTGCATTCACCTCCCTAACAACCCCATCCATAAACAAATTAAACAACCATGGAGACATCATGCACCCCTGCCGCAAACCTACATTCACTGAGAACCAATCACTTTCCTCTCTTCCTACACATACACATGCCTTACATCCTCGATAAAAACTTTTCACTGCTTCTAACAACTTGCCTCCCACACCATATATTCTTAATACCTTCCACAGAGCATCTCTATCAACTCTATCATATGCCTTCTCCAGATCCATAAATGCTACATACAAATCCATTTGCTTTTCTAAGTATTTCTTACATACATTCTTCAAAGCAAACACCTGATCCACACATCCTCTACCACTTCTGAAACCACACTGCTATTCCCCAATCTCATGCTCTGTACATGCCTTCACCCTCTCAATCAATACCCTCCCATATAATTTACCAGGAATACTCAACAAACTTATACCTCTGTAATTTGAGCACTCACTCTTATCCCCTTTGCCTTTGTACAATGGCACTATGCACGCATTCCGCCAATCCTCAGGCACCTCACCATGAGTCATACATACATTAAATAACCTTACCAACCAGTCAATAATACAGTCACCCCCTTTTTTAATAAATTCCACTGCAATACCATCCAAACCTGCTGCCTTGCCGGCTTTCATCTTCCTCAAAGCTTTTACTACCTCTTCTCTGTTTACCAAATCATTTTCCCTAACCCTCTCACTTTCCACATCACCTCGACCAAAACACCCTATATCTGCCACTCTATCATCAAACACATTCAACAAACCTTCAAAATACTCACTCCATCTCCTTCTCACATCACCACTACTTGTTATCAGCTCCCCATTTGCGCCCTTCACTGAAGTTCCAATTTGCTCCCTTGTCTTACGCACTTTATTTACCTCCTTCCAGAACATCTTTTTATTCTCCCTAAAATTTAATGATACTCTCTCACCCCAACTCTCATTTGCCCTCTTTTTCACCTCTTCTACCTTTCTCTTGACCTCCTGTCTCTTTCTTTTATACATCTCCCACTCAATTGCATTTTTTCCCTGCAAAAATCGTCCAAATGCCTCTCTCTTCTCTTTCACTAATAATATATGAATATATCCATGGGGATAGGGGAGAAACAATACTTCCCACATATTCCCTGCATGTTGTAGAAAGGAGCGGGGGCTGGAAATCCCTCCCTCCTCACATTCAATTTTCCAAAAGAAGGAACAGAGAAGGTGCATGTGAGGATATTCCGTCAAAGGCTCAGTCCCCTGTTCTTATCGCTATCTTGCTGAAGCGGGAAATGCTGAATGGTATGAAAAAAAAATAAGGGAAAAAGAATACTTCCCACGTATTCCTCATGCGTTGTAGAGAGGCGACTAAAGGGGACGGGAGCAGGGGGCTAGAAACCCTCCCCTCCTTGTATCTTAACTTTCTAGAAGGGGAAACAGAAGAAAGAGTCACGCGGGGAGTGCTCATCCTTCTCGGAGGCTGAGATTGAGGTGTCTAAATGTGTGTGGATGTAACCAAGATGAGAAAAAAGGAGAAATAGGTTGTATGTTTGAGGAAAGGAACCTGAATATTTTGGCTCTGAGTGAAACGAAGCTCAAGGGTAAAGGGGAAGAGTGGTTTGGGAATGTTTTGGGAGCAAAGTCAGAGATTAGTGAGAGGACACGAGCAACGGAAGGAGTAGCACTACTCCTGAAACAAGAGTGCTGGGAGTATGTGATACGGTGTAAGAAAGTAAGCTAAACTTTTGATTGATATGGGTAAAACTGAAAGTGGATGGAGAGAGATGGGTGATTACTGGTGCATATGCACCTGAGCATGAGAAGAAAGATCATGAGAGGCAAGTGTTTTGGGAGCAGCTGAGTGACTGTGATAGTAGTTTTGATGCATGAGACCGGGTTATGGTGATGAGTGATTTGAATGCAAAGGAGAGTAATGTGGGAATAATTGGTGCACATGGGGTGTTCAGTGTTATAAATGGAGGGTTCAGTGTTGTAAATGAAAATGGTGAAGAGCTTGTAGATTTATGTGCTGAAAAAGGACTGGTAATTGGGAATACCCGGTTTAAAAATAGAGATATACGTAAGTATACATATGTAAGTAGGAGAGATGGCCAGAGAGCTTTATTCGGTTACGTGTTAATTGATAGGCACGCAAAAGAAAGACTTTTGGATGTTAATGTGCTGAGAGGTGCAACTGGAGGGATGTCTGATCATTATCTTGTGGTGGCGAAGGTGAAAATTTGTAGAGGTTTTCAGAAAAGAAGAGAGAATGTTGGAGTGAAGAGAGTGGTGAGAGTAAGTGAGTTTGAGAAGGAGACTTGTGTGAGGAAGTACCAGGAGAGACTGAGAACAGAATTGAAAAAGGTGAGAACAAAGGACGTAAGGGGAGTGAGGGAGGAATGGAATGTATTTAGGGAAGCAGTGATGGCTTGCGCAAAAGATGCTTGTGGCATGAGAAGCGCAGGAGGTGGGCAGATTGGAAAGGGTAGTGAGTGGTGGGATGAAGGAGGAAGATTATTAGTGAAAGAGAAGGGAGGGGCACTTGGACTATTTTCGCAGGGAAATAATGCAAATGACTGGGAGATGTAAAAAATAAAGAGGCAAGAGGTGAAAAAGAGGGCAAATGAGAGTTGGGATTACTGAGAATCATTAAATTTTTGGGAGAATAAAAAGATGTTTTGGAAGGAGGTAAATAAAGTGCGTTGGACAAGGGAACAAATGGGAACTTCAGTGAAGGGGGCTAATGGGGAGGTGATAACAATTAGTGGTGATGTGAGGAGATGGAATGAGTATTTTGAAGGTTTGTTCAATGTGTTTGATGATAGAGTGGCAGATATAGGGTGTTTTGGTCGAGGTGGTGTGCAAAGTGAGAGGGTTAGGGAAAATGATTTGGTAAACAGAGAGGAGGTAGTAAAAGCTTTGCAGAAGATGAAAGCTGGCAAGGCAGCAGGTTTGGACGGTATTGCAGTGGAATTTATCATAAAAGGGAGTGACTGTATTGTTGACTGGTTGGTAAGGTTACTTAATGTATGTATGACTCATGGTGAGGTGCCTGAGGATTGGCGGAATGCTTGCATAGTGACATTGTACAGAGGCAAAGTGGATAAAAGGGAGTGCTCAAATTATAATGGTATAAGTCTGTTGAGTATTGCTGGGAAATTATATGGGAGGGTATTGATTGAGAGGGTGAAGGCATGTACAGAGCATCAGATTGGGGAAGAGCAGTGTGGTTTCAGAAGTGGTAGAGGATGTGTGGATCAGGTGTTTGCTTTGAAGAATGTATGTGAGAAATACTTAGAAAAGCAAATGGATTTGTATGTAGCATTTATGGATCTGGAGAAGGAATATGATAGAGTTGATAGAGATGCTCTGTGGAAGGTATTAAGAATATATGGTGTGGGAGGCAAGTTGTTAGAAGCAGTGAAAAGTTTTTATCAAGGATGTAAGGCATGTGTACGTGTAGGAAGAGAGGAAAGTGATTGGTTCTCAGTGAATTTATCCATTCTATTTTACTTTGTCGCTGTCTCCTGCGTTAGTGAGGTAGCGCAAGGAAACAGACGAAAGAATAGCCGAACCCACCCACATACACACGTATATACATACATGTCCACACATGCAAATATACATACCTATACATCACAACGTATACATACATATACACACACAGACATATACATACATACACATGTACATAATTCGTACTGGCAGCCTTTATTCATCCTATCGCCACCCTGCAACACATGAAATAAAAACCCCCTTCCCCCTCGTGTGTGCGAGGTAGCGCCAAGAAAAACAAAAAAGGCCACATTCGTTCACACTCACTCTCTAGCTGTCATGTAATAATGCACCGAAACCACAGCTCCCTTTCCACATCCAGGCCCCACAAAACTTTCCATGGAGTTCCCCAGACACTTCACACGCCCTGGTTCAATCCATTGACAGCACGTTGACCCTGGTATACCGCATCATTCCAATTCATTCTATTCCTTGCATGCCTTTCACCCTCATGCATGTTCAGGCCCCGATCACTCAAAATCTTTTTCACTCCATCGTTCCACCTCCAATTTGGTCTCCCACTTCTCATTCCATCCACCTCTGACACATATACCTAGTTTTTCAATCTTTCCTCACTCATTCTCTCCATGTGACCAAACCATTTCAAAACACCCTCTTCTGCGCTCTCAACTACACTCTTTTTATTACAATACATCTCTTTTACCCTTTCATTACTTACTCGATCAAACCACTTCACAAAACACATACTGTCCTCAAACATCTCATATCCAGCACATCCACCCTCTTCTGCACAACTCTATCTATAGCCCATGCCTCACAACCATATAACATTTTTGGAACCACGATTCCTTCCAACATACCCATTTTTGCTTTCCAAGATAACGTTCTTGACTTCCATTCATTCTTCACTGCTCCCAGAACTTTCACCCCCTCCCCACCCTACGATTCACTTCCGCTTCCATGGTTCCATTCGCTGCCAAATCCACTCCCAGATATCTAAAACACTTCACTTCCTCCAGTTTTTCTCCACTGAAACTTACCTCCCAAATAATTTGTCCCTCAACCCTACTGTACCCAATAACCTTGCTCTTATTCACATTTACTCTCAGCTTTCTTCTTTCACACACTTTACCGAACTCAGTCACTAGCTTCTCTAGTTTCTCACCCGAATCAGCCACCAGCGCTGTATCATCAGCGAACAACAACTGACTCACTTCCCATGTTCTCTCTTCCATAACTGACTGCATGCTTGCCTCTCTTTCCAAAACTCTTGCATTCACCTCCCTAACAACCCCATCCATAAACAAATCAAACAACCATGGAGACATCACGCACCCCTGCCGCAAACCGACATTCACTGAGAACCAATCACTTTCCTCTCTTCCTACTTGTACACATGCCTTACATCCTCGATAAAAACTTTCCACTGCTAACATCTTGCCTCCCACACCATATATTCTTAATACCTTCCACAGAGCATCTCTTTCAACCCTGTCATATGCCTTCTCCAGATCCATAAATGCTATATACAAATCCATTTGCTTTTCTAAGTATTTCTCACATATATTCTTCAAAGCAAACACCTGATCCACACATCCTCTACCACTTCTGAAGCCACACTGCTCTTCCCCAATATGATGCTCTGTACATGCCTTCACCTTCTCAAGCAATACCCTCCCATATAATTTACCAGGAATACTCAACAAACTTATACCTTTGTAATTTGTGCACTCACCTTTATCCCCTTTGGCTCTGTACATTGGCATTATGCAAGCATTCAGCCAATCCTCAGGCACCTCACCGTGAGTCATACATACATTAAATAATCTTACCAACCAGTCAACAACAACAGTCATCCCTTTTTTAAATAAATTCCACTGCTATACTATTGAAACCCACTGCCTTGCCGGTTTTCATCTTCTGCAAAGCTTTTACTAACTCCTTTCTGTTTACCAAATCATTTTCCCTAACCCTTTCACTTTGCACACCACCTCGACCAAAACACCCTATATCTGCCACTCTATCATCAAACACGTTGAACAAACCTTCAAAATACTCACTCCATCTCCTCACATCACCACTACTTATCACCTCCCCATTAGCCCCTTTCACTGATGTCCCCATTTGCTCCCTTGTCTTACCCACTTTATTTACCTCCTTCCAAAACATCTTTTTATTCTCCCTAAAATTTAATGATATTCTCTCACCCCAACTCTCATTTGATCTCTTTTTCACCTCTTGCACCTTTCTCTTGACCTCCTGCCTCTTTCTTTTATACATCTTCCACTCATTTGCATTATTTCCCTGCAAAAATAGTCCAAATGCCTCTCTCTTCTCTTTCACTAATAATCTTACTCCTTCATCCCACCACTCACTACCCTTTCTAATCAACCCACCTCCCACGCTTCTCATACCACAAGCATCTTTTGTGCAACCCATCACTGCTTCCCTAAATACATCCCATTCCTCCCCCACTCCCCTTACCTCCTTTGTTCTCATCTTTTACCATTCTGTACTCACTCCCTCCTGGTACTTCCTCACACATGTCTCCTTCCCAAGCTCACTTACTCTCACCACTATCTTCACTCCAACATTCTCTCTTCTTTTCTGAAAACATGCACATATACATAAATATATATACACACAAAAATATACATATAGACATACACATATAGATGTATACATATTCATACTTGCTTTCCTTCATCCATTCCTGGCACTATTCTGACCCACAGGAAACAGCATCGCTACCCCAGCTACAGGAAGGTAGCGCCAGGAAAACAGACAAAAAAAGGCCACATTTGTTCACACTCAGTATCTAGCTGTCATGTGTAATGCACCAAAACAACAGTTCCCCATGAATATCCAAGGTCCACAAACATTTCCATGGTTTATCCCAGACATTTCTCATGCCTTGATTCAGTCCATTGACAGCACGTTGACCCAGATATAAAACACCGTTTCAATTCACTCTATTCCTTTCATTACCCTCTTACCCTTCTGTATGTTTAGGCCCCGATCGCTAAAAATATTTTTCACTATATCCTTCCACGTCCAATTTGGTCTCCTGCTTCTCCTTTTCCCCCACCTCTGACACATATATCCCCTTGTCAAGCTTTCCTCACTCATTCTCTCCATATGTCCAAACCATTTCATCACACACTCTTCTGCTCTCTTAACCACACTCTTTTTATTTCCAAACATCTCCCTTACCCTTTCATTACTTACTCAATCCAGCCACCTCACACCACATATTGTCCTCAAACATTTCATTTCCAACACATCCACCCTCCTTCATACAACCCTATCTATAGCCCATGCCTTGCAACAATACAATATTGTTGGAACTATTATTCCTTCAAAAATACCCATTTTTGCTCTCTGAGATAATGTTTTCTCCCTCCACACACTCTTCAACACTCCCTGCACCTTCACCCCCTCCCCCACCCTGTGAATCACTTCTGCTTACATGATTTCATACATTGGCAAGTCCACTCCCATATATCTAAAATACTTCACTTCCTCCAATTTTTCTCCATTCAAACTTACATCCCAACTGACTTGTCCCTCAACCCTGCAAAATGTAATTACCTTCCTCTTATTCACCTTTACTCTCAACTTTCTCCTTACTCACACTTTTCCAAACTCAGTCACAAACTTTGACAGTTTCTCACTCAAATCAGCCACCAGTACTGTATCACCAGTGAACAACAATTGACTCACTTCCCAATCCTTCTCCTCCTCACCCATCTCCAAAACTCTTGCAATTGCCTCCCTAGCCACCCCATCCATAAAGAAATTAAACAACCCTGGTGACATCAAACACCCCCTGCTCATTACCGACCTTCACTAAGAACCAATCATTCTCCTCTCTTCCTATTAGTACACATGCTTTACATCCTTGATAAAAACTTCTCTGCCTCTAGGAACTTACTTCCTTGATCGACACATCCTCTACGCACTTCTGAAACAACACTGCTCCTCCCCACTCTGATGCTCTGTACATGACTTCAACCTCTAAATCAATACCCTCCCATAAATTTTCCAGGTATTCTCAACAAATTTATGCCTCAATAGTTTGAACATTCACCTTTATCCCCTTTGCCTTTGTAAAATGGCACTTTACATGCATAATCCATACTTACACTGAATATCCTTACCAACCAATCAACAACACAGTCATCCCCCTAATAAATTCAATTACAATACCATCCAAAACTTCAGCTTGCTGGATCTCAATTTCCCAAAGGCTTTCACCACCTCTTCTCTCTTAACCAAACCATTCTTCCTGACCCTCTCATTTCACACACCACCCCGACCAAAACACCCTACATCTATCATTCTACCATCAAACACATTCAACAATCCTTGAAAATACTCACTCTAGCCTGACTTCATCACTAACTGTTATCACATCCCCCTTTCACTGATGTTCTCATTTGTTCTCATCTAATGCACATTATCTACCTTCTTCCAAAACATGCTTTTATTTTCCCTAAAGTTCAATGATACTCTCTCACCCATAGGAAGTGAGTCAGTTGGTGTTTGCAGATGACACAGTACTGGTGGCTGAATCAAGTGAGAAACTGCAGAAGTTGGTGATTGAGTTTGGAAAAGGATGGGAAAAGAGAAATTGAGAGTAAATGTGGATAAGAACAAGGTTGTTAGGTTTAGTAGGGTTGAGGGACAAGTTAGTTGAGATGTAAGTTTGAATGGAGAAAATTTGTAGGAAGTGAACTGTGTTAGATATCTGGGAATGGACTTAGTAGCAAATGGAACCATGATAGTGGAATTGAGTAATATGGTGGGGTAGGGGGTGAAGGTTCTGGGAGTGATGAAGAATGTGTGGAAAGAGAGAACATTATCTCGGAGAGCAAAAATAGGTATGTTTGAAGGAATAATAGTTCCAACAATAATATATGGTTGTGCAGAGGGTGGATGTGTTGGAAATAAAATGTCAGAGGACAATATGTGGTGTGATGTGGCTTGATTAAGTAAGTAATAAAAGGGTATGAGAGATGTGTAGAAATAAAAAGAGTGTAGTTGAGAAAGCAGAAGAGGGTGTCTTGAAATGGTTTGGACATATGGAAAGAATGAGTGAGGAAAGGTAGACAAAGAGGATACATG